>NC_083278.1:38397179-38546852 GCF_963506605.1 Zootoca vivipara
CAAACTAAAATTAACCCCTCCCCTTAAAATCGAATTTAAAACCAATACAGAAAACAAACTAACAGACTAAACGATAAACAAAAACCAAAAACAATAAAAGTTACAAACACATCAGAATTACAAGAAAAGCAGCAGCGGCACTGTTTCAGGCCTCCTAGGAGCCTTAAAGCTGTGGTAGAGTATGGGTCCCGCCCCCGGGCCCAAGGTGGAAGTGGGCTTCAGGGGGAGCAGTCCCTCCAGCACCCACAGCAGCAGTGACGCTCCAGGCCTCCCAGGAGCCTCAAAAGCTGTGGTGGAGTGGGGGACCCGCCCCAAGCCCCAGGCGGAGGCGGGCCTCAGGGGGAGCAGTCCCCCCAAACACTCCCCGGCAGAGCAGCAGCAGCAGCAGCAATGCTCCAGGCCTCCCAGGAGCCCCAAAAGCCGCGGTGGAGTGGGGGACCCGCCCCAAGCCCCAGGTGGAAGTGGGCCTCAGGGGGAGCAGTCCCCCCAAATACTCCCTGGCAGAGCAGCAGCAGCAGCAACGCTCCAGGCCCCCCAGGAGCCCCAAAAGCTGTGGCGGAGTGGGGGACCCGCCCCAAGCCCCAGGCGGAAGCGGGCCCCAGGGGGAGCAGTCCCCCCAGCACCCACAGCAGCAGTGATGCTCCAGGCCCCCCAGGAGCCTCAAAAGCTGTGGCGGAGTGGGGGAGCCGCCCCAAGCCCCAGGCGGAAGCGGGCCCCAGGGGGAGCAGCCCTCCCAAACACTCCCCGGCAGAGCAGCAGCAGCAGCAATGCTCCAGGCCTCCCAGGAGCCCTAAAAGCTGCGGCGGAGTGGGGGACCCGCCCCAAGCCCCAGGCGGAAGCGGGCCCCAGGGGGAGCAGCCCCTCCAGCACTCACAGCAGCAGTGATGTTCCAGGCCCCCCAGGAGCCTCAAAAGCTGTGGTGGAGTGGGGGAGCCGCCCCAAGCCCCAGGTGGAAGTGGGCTTCAGGGGGAGCAGTCCTCCCAAACACTCCCTGGCAGAGCAGCAGCAGCAGTATAGTATAGATGAGAATTCCCTCATCTGTTGATGCAGATGGTATTGATTTCTTGAAGCCTCAATGGGAGAAGGGGAACTGTTCCTCCCTCTATGCCATGTGAATGTTCCGTGTATGTGTTTACAATAAAGCAAGGCCAAGAGCTTTATTAGGAGTGAAACGGAAGATTAATAAACTCCCGAAAACAGTAGCAGAAAGCTGATCCTTCTGTTATGCATGTGCTCCCAGGTACTTGAATTTGAAGCTGGAGTTATTTGCCTTTTGTAGGTACATTCATCATTTCTCTGTGTGGCTTGACAGCTACATCAAATGCGTTTAAAGGGCTGGGAAATAAACTCGCATATCCTTTAAAGAAAGACACAGCAGAAGGTAATTTACCATCTCTGTGTGCAGCTGCTCCGGTAAGGAGTGCAACTGTTTCCCTCATTCCTGTCGATACAGCTTGAAATTAACCATTTGCCTTCATTTTGCAACTCTTGAATCAAAGTGTATGAGCCAGCTGACTGATCACTTAAGGGCAGAAACACACAATCCAGTTGTATCTTTGCCTTAGCAGAAGGCAATTCTGCTTTGCACGCAATTTTCTATGATTCCTACCTGTTTGATCCCCTGATCTCTCCCATACCCACAAACAAGTGGCTTCTGAAGGTAGGGATGGATTTGCCAGTTTGAATTCCCACAAATGCTCACTTTTCCAGTCTTAAATTCACATTTCTGCAGCATTTTGAAAATGCCACAGTACCAATGCCTTACTCGCCAAAGTTGCGATCGTTGCTATGAAGCAGTTGAAAAGCCTGGACAAAATGTAAATTTTTGTGACTGGACATCAGGCAAACACTATGATAGCAGAAGTAGCTCTCTGCACTAAATCTCATTCTGCCCCCCCCATTGTTGCCCCACTACCAAAAATTAAAATAAAATCATGAGAGGAATTTGATTCAGTTTGCATTTAAAGATGAATTTACCACATTTGCATTTTCCAAAACAATATGCAAACTGAAACACGGCTATCCTTGGGATTTCACACTTCTCTGAATTTTGTGGTGCTGTTTTCCAGCTAAAAATCTGCCCAACAGTGCATATACTAGGGTCATCTGTTTTAGATATAGTACATTTATACTGCCTTGTTTTTTTATTTTCAACCTTGCTGCCATTTCTGCTGCCCATCAATGGCACCAAGACCCAAAGAGAGAGGGGGAATTTTGGATTTTCCATTATCTGATGCCCAGAAACACCTCAAAAATTGACCCTGTCATTTCCTGAGAGATTCATTGCTCCAAACATGCAGGATGCATGCTTGGTGTTTAGTCCACGCTTGAAGTCTTCTAGGTGTCATACAGCAGTTTGCAGAATTGCAATCAGTAACCAGTTCCCTTGAATGCCTCCTCTCTTCTCCCCTCTCCTTGGGAGTCATCCGGGCAGCCACTGCTGCTACCCCTGGTCTCTGAGGTGCCCTCCCCCACTCCAAAGAGAGGTGCCTCCTCACACTCTTCACACAGGGGCCTGGGCAGAGGATGCCCCCAGCCATAGTGGCCCAACGGAGTCTGGCTAAAGTAGGCAGCAGTGGCAGCAGCAGGGCTGTTGCAACAAACAGCTGTGCAAGCCTTTGGGAGGCAGAGATGCGAGAGGGCATTAGAGGAGGGAGGAAAGGAAGGAAAGAAAGAGGAACAGAGGCCAGTGTTGTCCGCGGCACCCCTGGCCATCATTCAAGGCACCCTAGGGTGCCACGGCACACTAGTTGAAAACCACTGATCTAACTTATTCTTAATACTAGTGAACCCCATTTTTTCCCCTGATGAAACTTTCTTTCCTAAGTAGTTTTGTTTAATCCCAAAATCAGTATTCTATTGTGTTTTATTTATTTATATATATAAAAATAGTTATGTAGCACAAATTTCTTTTTTAAAAAAGCAAACAAATACAACACAGAAAAATCAAAGATCACCAGCTAAGTGTAACATATTTTTTTCTTTATTTAATTGTCTTCATAAGCCTGCTGGCATAGAAAAGCTTTTAGCAAAGGTTTAAAAAATGAATAATGAAGATAGCCTTATGAATTTTTTGGGGGGGGAGAGTGCTCCAGAAAACTGAGTCAACACTGGAAGTTTGGTTTTATATTGACATCAGATGAACCTCAACAACTTGGGGAAAGGATTTTGGCTCACCTTTGGAAATATGAAATGTTTGTGACATTTCCTTTATTGAGTTCAGCCATTTAAGAACTAAAGCTGCAAGAGGGCGACTAACTAACTCAATTATGTAAATTAAAAGCATACGTAGTAATTGTTAGTTTCCCCTACATCAGTGTCTAAATTAACAGCATGAAGATGTTCACTGAAAATCCCCAAACCTCTGTAAGTGTTTAATTAAGGGATTGAAGACAGCTGACTACAAATTATTTAAATCAAAACAACAAAGCTTTTAGAGTGAAAGTTGTACACCAGAGAGAGAAGACCAGCAAGGAATTAGATTATTCTTATTCTAAAAATAAGCAAATATATGTAGGATATGCAGGGACTATATAAATCACATACAAAAATAATAGAGCATTCTTTGTTTATTAGTGACATAGTTTATGTCTACTTGCCATTAATAAATATTATCACTATTTACACACACACAGAGAGACACACACGTTTTCCACATTCGTATTTGACCTTTTGAAAGAGTGGGAAGCCTCCTCTATAGCAAAGAGGTGGCCTTGCTAATAAAAATGTGATAAATGGGAAGGCCATTTAGAATGTGATTGGCTTGCCTATGTAAGAAGCATCTTGGAATATTTTGCATTGAAATAAGAAATCACTCCAAACCAAGCCGTATTTGAAAGGCTTTGATCTTCAACAGCTCAAGTTACAGTGAAGTTCTCCTGTTAGTAGAAGGACTTCTACCTGCTCAACATGACTTTCTTGACCTCTCTCTCTCTCTGCCCCCTGCTCCCAAAATCTGCTCTGGAGCATTGGGTGTAAACCTAGTGTGGATAGGGGGCATGGGGAGTGGAAGTCCCAATACACAGGCAGCGGTTCTTATGCTTATAGGATAACTGCATTGGATACAGCCCATACTAATTAATTATTTCACTTATATCCCCCCTCCTTTCTTCATGGTTCTCCACCTCCTTCACTTTCTCATCAGAACAAGCTCGTGAGGTAGATTAGGGTGAGAGACAATGTCTGGCCCAAGGTCACCCAGTGATCTTCATGACTAAGTCAGGAACTGAACTATGGTATCCCAGGTTCTAATCCAACACTCTGAGCATTGCACCATGGTGGCCCTCGTCTCTTTATACTGGAGAAGAGGTTAGAGCACTGGCTTTGCATTCAGGAATCTCCAAGTTTGATGTATGGCATTTCCACATAGAGCTAGAAAAGACTCAAGTCTGAAACTCTAGAGAGCACTGCCAGTCAAAGGAGAGAATATTGAGCTAAATGGACCAATGGTCTGTCTCTGCTTCCAACGTGGTTCTGACATTCAGTGCTGTGTATGGCGGAGTATGCCAGGTAGTGGTTCCTCACTTATGGAATGCCTTCACTAATTAGGTCCATCTGCCCCCTCATTATGAATATTTAGGCAGAAATTTAAAGCATTCCTGGTCATCTTGGCATTTGGTCTTAAAAGAAAGTGCTTCTGACAACTATGAAATTATTAGTTGAGTTTTGTTTTTTGCTTGTTTTTAAATGTTTGGTGGTGTTTTTATTATTTTGGTATTTGCTTCCCTGGCTCCTTTGCGTTGAAGGGTAAGGTAATCAACACCACCTCCAATTCTAAGTTCACTAGTCACTGAGTCTAGCTTAGAATGCTGATTACCTGGGGCAATCTAAATGTTCGTTGATGGATTGTCATAGACCCAGTTTATCAGTCATTTAATAACTCTCTTACAAAAAACAACAGTATAGTTTTAGACTGGTCAAACAAAGATTTGTGAATGTGGGTAGTATGCCACAAATAATTCCACAGAAATCCCTAAAGATATACCCCATAATGCTTGGCAAGTGTACAATGAACGATCAATCACATCATTGTTGCCCAAATATTATATCCATATGTCATACCCGTAGGCAAAGAATAGTTAATTCTAGACCAGAGTTGCAATTTTCACAAGATGTAACACTATTTAAATGCCTTATGTCCAGGCTCTCTCTCACAGCTTGGGATAATTCAGTACCAACCCAATTTCCCCCTGTATACAAAATGCCCCACTTTCATTCCCTTCCTTCAGCAAGTTCTCAATTATTTAAGCTGCCAAAGTAGACATGTAATAAAGCCGACCAAACTTGGTGCAAAGGACTTTCTCTTAGGAGGGCTATGAGAGAAATAAATCAAAAGAAACGATGGAGGGTACAGTTTGGCTATAGGCAATAAGACACATAAGCACTGATCTTTTCACACCTCACAATCCTGTCAGCATTGAGTCATCATCAGTTTAAACCCAGGAAAGTCAACTGCATTAAATGCTTACAGAAAACAGCCATAGTTTCCACGAAGCTCCAAATGAAAATGAATAAAACCCCATGAAACTTTCTCATGAAGTTTGATATTATTTCTGTGCACCTAAAACCACCATATGGTAGCAGCAGACAAAACATGCAGACTTGTATAAAACAGTTCCTGTGTACCATTCTGTTTGATGCCAACACTACTGTTACCTTCTTTTTCCTTACAAATGTAGAAGCATCAAAGAAAGCAGCACCGAGTGACAACTGGGAATAAAGTTCATCCATTCAAGACAAAGAATAGTCCTGGGGACTTTGAAAGCTTGCTCTCACTACCACTGCTTTCGAAACCGAATCACGTGGTGGTGGCTTAAAAAACACCACCACCATAGTGTTGAAATCTGTAAGGGACAAATGTCAATAGCACCATTGTCCCCAGTCTTTTTCACATTTGAAAACTTCCCCATTAGGTGATGGGTCACAGCTCCGTGGCGCAGGGGAGGATTGTAGCTCAGAAGGCCCTTTTGCATACTTTACATGCAGAAGGTCGCAGATTTGATCCTTGGTTAGTCTGGAAAAGGTACCTGGCTGAAACTTTGGAAAGCCACTGCCAGTCAACAATGCCAATGATAGACCAATCTTCTGACTCAGTGTAAACTAACTTCTTATGTTTCTATGTTCTTTCAAGTAAGCTGCATAGAACAAGAGCCTTGAGATGGAGATGGAGAAGAATTAGAAAATCTGAGCCAGAAAAGAATCTCCATTTATACATAATTCCACAGTGTAGGAAAGAAAAGCAGAATAGCTTGGGCCCCAAAATAAGAATGGAGATGAGAAAGGGGACAAAAACCATATTGAAATTTTCATGTTTACAATACGAAGGTGGCACATTAGCCCTGGAAGTCTTCATAGTACAGTTCATATGATTCGAAGGGGTGTGTACAGATTGGCTCATACTCTCTCCTTGGGTGGCAGCATCCTACAGTGCAGGAGTTCTGGAGCATGATTGATGATTACCACCAGGAATGTCTCCCCATTAGGCTGAAGGTAACTAGCAAAACTGAATTTCTTCATTGGTTTGAACCTAATGACCCTGAATGCCTGCAAAAGGGCATTCTTAAGCAATTGTACACAGCAGCAAGTCATGTTGAGCACGTAACTGGAAGTCTCCCAAGCAACCTTTTAGACAGCAGAAGATTTATAAAATTTGGGAGACAGTGATGATGTATGAATGTACTCAGCAAGTGCTGCATAAGGCAAAGAATCCTCCTTTTAAAACCAAACCAAACCAAAATAGATGTTATGATACCATGGTTTCAATTTCTTTCCTCAATAGAAACCCTTCAAACTTCCAATCAAATTCTAATCCAGGTCAGAAGGGACATATATTTTTCAAACTGATTTGACCAGGGAACTTAATACAGGCAAAACATTTTTAACTTAGCAAGCATGTTTAGTTGTATTAAATTAACCTAGTGAGAAACCAAGTGTCTGCTTAAGCTTATGGGACATCTAGAGCAAAACAGCCTATCAATGATATACTAAGGACTGTAATTTCTTTTCTCCTTAATTATTTACATTGTTGTATTGTTATAACTGCTCTTTAGTTTTGTTGGCTTGCAGTGGTAAGTCATGAGGGGAGTCGAAGGGGCAGTGTCACCCTCCATGCAGCAGGGGCACTATAATCATCAGGATGGGACAGGACAAGACAGCTCCCCCGAATTTACTGATGCTGCTGTTCCTGCCCCATCCCTGCAATTTGAGTGTAGTGCTTCCACCACATGGATGATGCCATTGCCTTTGCCCCCCTCACAAGCCACGGGTGGTTGCCTGTATTTTTAAACTTTATTTCAAAACAAAAGGTATACCCAATACCTAGTTGCATAGATCATCCGGGACGTGGGTGGCGCCGTGGGTTAAACCACAGAGCCTAGAGCTTGCCGATCAGAAGGTCGGCGGTTCAAATCCCCGCGACGGGGTGAGCTCCCGTTGCTCGGTCCCAGCTCCTGCTAACCTAGCAGTTCGAAAGCACGTCAAAGTGCAAGTAGATTAATAGGTACCACTCCAGCAGGAAGGTAAACGGCGTTTCCGTGTGCTGCTCTGGTTCGCCAGAAGCGGCTTAGTCATGCTGGCCACATGGCCTGGAAGCCGTCTGCGGACAAACGCCAGCTCCCTTGGCCTGTGAAGTGAGATGAGCATGCAACCCCAGAGTTGGTCACGACTGGACCTAATGGTCAGGGGTTCTTTTACCTTTACCTTTAGGTGCATAGATCTTTCCCCAGTGTTGTTTTTAAAAATCAAAACCAGGCAGAGGTGAGGGAAATAATGGGTGGCTATAACTGTTGCCCATATAGATAAAAGCAAATGAAGGATTTTTGAACATGGGAAGTTGGCAGAGAGGAAACATTTGCAATCCCCCCCCCTTCCCATAGCAGTTGTTCTGACCGAATTTGCAGCTTATGCTATACTTCTGGTTTTGTTTGTTTTAGTCTCCATTGGGACAAAATACAAGAGTATCAATGTCTTAATGCCCATTGGGTGGGTGAGGGGGCTTTCTCCTTCCTGCAGATTCTTGAAAGTTTTATTAAAGCACCAGTTCACATTGCTAGACATAATTCATTTGTATAATAATGGAAATACAATAAATTAATTGATATACTAATGCTTGTCAAATTGAATAAATGAAGGCACTTATTGAGTCCTGCTAAATAAACCAATGGCAGCTTGTGATCTGTATTCCAGTGGCTTTAGGCAGCTATAATAAGTAGGGATAATGAAGATTTATATTACAGCATACTAGAAGGATGAATTAAATACTTTCAAGCCCCATTGATTCAAATAGGAAGTATTTAAGGGCCTTGACATTTCCAATTCAAGCCCTGGATTCTCTGGCATATGCTGTGGGAAAAGGAAGCCAATTTTTAATGCACCCTGCTTGACTCCTAGACTGCTTCCAGGCAGGTGCTTGTTGTGGGATTAGAGCAGCATCATGTTGCTGACATCGAAATGCCAGCCCAGGTTTACCTTTTCCAGAGGAAATCTGGCAACTCCCCCCCCTTGTTTCTAATTATTCATTTTCATTGGGAGCGGTGGCTAATACCCCAGAGGACAGGATCACACTTCAAAATGACCTTAACAGATTAGACAACTGGGCCAAAGCAAACAAGATGAATTTTAACAAGGAGAAATGTAAGGTACTGCACTTGGGCAAAAAAATGAAAGGCACAAATACAGGATGGGTGACACCTGGCTTGAGAGCAGTACATGTGAAAAGGATCTAGGAGTCTTGGTAGACCACAAACTTGACATGAGTCAGCAGTGTGATGCAGCAGCTAAAAAGCCAATGCAATTCTGGGCTGCATCAATAGGAGTATAGCATCTAGATCTAGGGAAGTAATAGTACCACTGTATTCTGCTCTGGTCAGACCTCACCTGGAGTACTGTGTCCAGTTCTGGCACCACAGTTCAAGAAGGATACTGACAAACTGGAACGTGTCCAGAGGAGGGCAACCAAAATGGTCAAAGGCCTGGAAACGATGCCTTATGAGGGATGGCTTAGGGAGCTGGGTATGTTTAGCCTGGAGAAGAGAAGGTTAAGGGGTGATATGATAGCCATGTTCAAATATATGAAATGATGTCATATGGAGGAGGGAGAAAGATTGTTTTCTGCAGCTCCAGAGAGGCAGACACAGAGCAATGGATTCAAACTACAAGAAAGAAGATTCCACCTAAACATTAGGAAGAACTTCCTGACAGTAAGAGCTGTTCGGCAGTGGAATTTGCTACCAAGGAGTGTGGTGGAGTCTCCTTCTTTGGAGGTCTTTAAGCAAGAGGCTTGACAGGCATATGTCAAGAATGCTTTGATGGTGTTTCCTGCTTGGCAGGGGGTTGGACTGGATGGCCCTTGTGGTCTCTTCCAACTCTATGATTCTATGATCTAGATGTCCTGTCCTCTAAGATAGGGGGAGTTCCCAGACTGGCCCTTTTCTCTAGATTTGCCCCCAAAAGCTGTGGTCAGATGGTGTCTTTCTTTTAATGCATTCTCTCTCTCTCTCTCTGTCTCTCTCTCTGTCTCTCTCTCTGTCTCTCTCTCTCTCTCTGTCTCCCCACCCACCCAGATCATGAACAAACAAAGATGTTTATTCAGCTTTACGGCCATCATAAAACACAACACAACAAACCAAACCAAATAAAACAGTGGACTCGTACGAGCCACAAATAATATAACACAATTCACAGCATTTAACATCATTTTGTGACTCTGTTTTACCAATACTGATTGAAATGTGTTCAGGCAATATTTCCAGAAAAAATGTTCCATTTGAATTTTTCAATTTGACTCCAAGGCAACTCTAAAAGTCAATGGAACACAAGTATGCAATGATGCCTTTCCACTTTCATGTCAAACAAATGGCAGCCCTGAATAGGGACGTTTGCCATAAACTACGACATGATTGCTAGAATGCTCTAGAGCGCATATCTGGGACAAAGCCTGCAATCTTCTTTAGGAAATCTGTCTTTTAAAAAAAGATGTTATGTTTATGCCAAAAACAATATTTTTAAAAGAGGTCTTTGGCATCAGCCTTGACAAGACGAATTCTCATGGAAAGTACAATTTAAAATGCAGGCAAAACACCAACAACAAAGTTCTTAGATATAGTTGTTTATGACACTGGACATCAATGGACACATTGTATTTTGTTGCATATATATTCCAGGAAAAAGTAAATTTTAATACTTTTGCCAGATGAAACCCTTTTATATTCACAACAGGAAGAAGACAACATACTTTACAAACGATATAACTTACTTTTATTAGAAGATCACACTTTCTGAAAGGAACTGTAGCCCATCCTTTCAAGAGACATTAATATAAGATGATGTTACCAACCTATATTAGATGTGTGGTATTAGTTGTAGGGGATTCACAAACTATCCTTTTGGTTTTTTTGCTGCCATTTAAGTCCAACATTACCATTTTGTTCTGCTACATCCATACCTATAAGCATTACATTTCAGGAATTGGATGAAGCAGGCTGTAGCCCACTGAAGTTTATGCTGTAATAAATTTGCCAAATAAATCTCTCTTTTGTTTTCATGGGATTCAAAAGATGGGGAGAACTAGACCTGTCACAGTGGCCGGAGTGGACTACTTCAGAGTAACGACGCTACGCAGCTCTGCATTTTATTCTTTTATTGGTGCTGCGTATTTACAGTGCTCAAGTCATTGCTATTTACACGGAGCGATGTTGTCAGTCGGTTTCAGAACCTCCTAATGGCTTTTGGCGCGTCTTTCTCCAACACAAAAGCTTTGGCAGACCCATCCTCTTGCCCCTCCTCTTCCTGCGTAATTCTGGAGTTGGGGGGATGGGTCTTCCCCCCTTACTTGCCCCTTCCTGTCCCACCTGGGACCCTGGCTCCTCTACCTTGCCTGAGCCTCGGACACGACTTCCTGCTTCCCCACTGGAATCGGAACTCTCCCTGCTTTCCCCTTTGCTCGGGGACGGGCTTGAACTCAGGAGGGGAGGGACTTCGCGATATCCCCTGTCCCTCACATCCACCCCCCTCCCAAGCTCTCCTTCACCCCTCCCCAGGCCCCCCCCATGTGTCGGTGACGACTGGAAGCCTAAAAACTCGGTGCTCTCCGATCCCGTTGGTGTGAACACCTCCCCCCAGTCCTGCGAGCCCCCCCCTTCCGCCTGGGAGGACGGGAATCCCAAAAAGTCCGTGGCGTCTGAGCTGGTGGGGGTAAAAATGTTTTGCCAATCTGCTCCTTCCTCTGACTGGGTGGATCTTGGCGACACCCATACCTCATCCTCTGGTTCCTCAAACTCCGCTTCCCAGCGCCATGGTGAGCTGTTCTCCCGTGCCTCCTCCTCCTCCCCCTCCCTTTCCATGTGCCAGGGCTTGGGTCTGTGGGGAAAGAGGGCGTGAAATTCTTCCACCAAGAATTCCTCCTGTATCTGAGTGGCGGGAACCCATTCATTCTGGGACGGTGGAGCATCCTCCCATGCCATGAGGTACTCCAGGCCCCCCACCCCCCACCTTGAATCCAGGATGGCCGTGGCCTCATTGAGTTGCTCCCTGCTTTCCCTCTCCCCCCCTCCCTCGGGGGTTTGTTCGCTGTCCCTGAGCCTGCTGCTTTCCCTGTACGGCGACAGCAGCGATCTATGAAACACTGGATGCACCCTCATGTCCTCTGGCAGTGCCAGCCTGTATGCCACCGGGTTGACCTGTTGCGTGACCGTGAAGGGGCCCAGCCATTTGGGTGCCAGCTTCTTGCACCTCCCTCTGGTGGGAAGGCCCTCCGAGGACAACCACACCTTGTCCCCCACCCTGATGACCTCCCCTTGTCGCCTGTGGCGATCTGCCCCCTTTTTGTACGCTTCCTTGGCCCTCTCCAAGTGTTCTCTGAGCTGCTGGTGCACCGTCTCCAGTTCCTCTGCCCAATCCTCAGCCTGTGGGCCCTCCTCCTCCTCCTCCTCCCTCTCCCTCTCTGGGAAAGATCTGAGGTCGCGCCCGTAATTGGCCTTAAAGGGCGACACCCCTGTGGAGACGTGCACTGCATTGTTGTAGGCAAATTCTGCTAGTGGCAAGCGATCCACCCAGTCCGTTTGCCGCTGGCTGACGTAGCATCTCAGGTACTGCTGCAGAATGGCGTTGACCCTCTCCGCTTGTCCGTTGGTCTGCGGGTGTCTAGCCGTCGACAAGCTGACCTCCACCTGCAGGAGGTTCATGAGCCGCCGCCAGAACCTGGAAACAAATTGGCGGCCACGATCCGAAATAACCCTTAAAGGTAATCCATGCAGTCTGAAAATGTGATCAACAAACAGTTTGGCTGTCTCTTCTGCCGAGACTGCCCTGGCACACGGTATAAAGTGACACATTTTAGACATGAGGTCCACCACCACCAACACTGCAGTCTTACCCCTGGACGAAGGCAGATCTGTGATGAAGTCCATGGACACCACTTCCCACGGCCTGTGTGGTGTGGCTAAGGGCTCCAGCAACCCTGGTGGCGCTGCTCTGACCACCTTCGCCCGCTGGCAGGTGGTACAGCCCCTTACATAGTCTCGAACATCTTCCCGCACCCCTGGCCACCAGAAGTGTCTCATGACTAGGTGAGCGGTTTTGTCCCTTCCAAAATGCCCCGCTGTAGGGTTGTCGTGCATCTGCTTGAGGACCGTACGTCGAAGCTGGGTGGTGGGTAGGTACAGCGCACCCTTGTAGAAAAGCAGCCCTCTGCGTTCTGCAAAGTCTTTTGCCTGCTCCCTCCCCCCTCTCAGTTCTCTGAAGATGCGGTTGGCAAATTCATCCGCTGCCGTCAGTGCTGTGAGTTCTGCCTCGCTCACCACAGCTGCTCCGCAGGACCATGCCGACGGGGGGAAAATGTGCCTTGGGGCTGGTGGCGCCTCCTCCTCCATGTACTCTGGCTTGCGGGAGAGGGCATCCGCCCTGACATTCTGCTCCCCCGGGATGTAGTGGATGGAGAAGTTGAAGTTCGAGAAGAACTCTGCCCACCGTATCTGCCGCTGGTTGAGCACCCTGGCAGTTCTCCAGAACTCCAGGTTCTTGTGGTCTGTGCACACCTGGATGGGGTGCTTTGCGCCCACCAGGAAGTGTCGCCAGTGCTGGAACGCAGCGTAGATCGCAAGAAGTTCCCTATCAAACACTGTGTAGTTGCGTTCAGGCTGTGTCAGCTTCCTGGAGAAGAAGGCACAGGGTCTCCACTCCCTGTTGGCGTCCAGTTGCAACAAAATTGCGCCCACAGCTTTTTCAGAAGCATCTGTCTCAATGCGTAGGGGCGCGTCCTGCACCACATGGAACAGGTTTTGGTCTGAGGCGAACACTCCCTTGAGGCTTTCGAACGCTGCTTGCGCCTCTGGTGTCCACTTGAACTTCTGCTTGCCTCTCAGGCAGTCCGTGATGGGAGCCGTAACGCGAGAGAAGTTCTTGATGAACTTCCTGTAGAAGTTAGCGAAGCCTAGTAGGCGTTGGGCATCTTTGCGCGTCCTGGGGCTGTGCCAGTCCAGGATGGCCTGCACCTTGTCTTTGTCCATCGCCAGCCCCTTGTCTGACAGCTTGTAGCCCAGGAAGTCCACCTCTTTGGTGTGAAACTTGCACTTCTCCAGCTTCACATACAGGTGGTTCTCCTTCAGGCGTTGCAACACCTCTCTGACATCTTTCACATGCTGCACTGGGTCATTCGAGTAGATAAGGATGTCATCTAGGAAGACCAAGCATTTCCTGAAGAGGAGGGACCCCAGGACGTGGTGCATGAAGGCCTGGAAGCATGCTGAGCCCCCTTGCAAACCGAAGGGCATCACCAGATATTCAAAAGAGCCCAGAGGCGTGAACATCGTGGTTTTCCATTCATCTCCTTCCCGGATCCTGATCAAGTTGTACGCCCCCCTTAGGTCCAGCTTGGTGAAAATCTTGCCCCTGCGTGCCGCTGTCAGGAGATCATCCACTCTGGGCATGGGGAAAGCCACTGGCTCTGTCACCGAATTCAGCCGTCTAAAGTCCACCACAAGACGGCGCTGTTGCGTGTCTTTCTTGTCCACCCAGAAGACCGGGCTGCCCCCTGCTGCCTTGCTTTCCCTTATGAACCCCCGCTTGAGGTTCTTGTCGATGAAAGCGCGCAGATCCTCCAGCTCCTGGTCTGACATGGCGTACAGCTTGGCTGGGGGTATCGTCGCCCCTGGCACCAGGTTGATCTGGCAGTCAAAAGGCCTGTGCGGGGGTAGGTGGTCGGACTCCGCTTCGCTGAAGACCTCCTGCAGGTCCCAGTACTGCTTGGGTATTGCCTCACCCCCTTTGATATGCATGGTGGCCACCGTGGCTATCGGAGGGCCCTCCCCTGGTTGGTGCTGCATGCAATGTTCCAGACAAAAGTCCGACCCAAACGTGATGCACCTCTGGTGCCAACTGATGGAGGGGTCGTGGCGCGCCAGCCAGCTCATGCCCAAGACGATGGGGGGGTCTGAGATGGTGGTGACGTTGAACGCCAGTGTCTCTGAGTGCCTTCCCACCGTCATTCTCATGGGGGGGGTTTGATGTGTGATGGCCCCTCCCAGCAGCTCCCTGCCGTCAATGGTTGCCACGTGCAGAGGAAAATCCAACTGCAAAAGCTGGATTTGGTGCTCTTCTGCAAAGCTTCTCGAGAAGAAGTTGGCGGACGCCCCACTGTCAATTAAGGCGAGGACCGTCAGGGGATAGCCATTTGGGAGCGTTAGCGTCACTTCTAGAACCACTCCTGCTCTGGGAGGGGTGGGCTGGCTCTGCACCTCTCTGTGCGGGTGGGCGGGCTGGGGCTGTTGTCTGCTGACTGTGCCTGGCTGCTGCCCCTTGTCTCCTGCAGCCAGGCTTTCCCGTTTCCCTGCTGTGGTGCTGCGTCAGTGGGGGAGGGCACCACCGTTCCCGCCTTTCCTTGCCACTCCCTGCGATGTGGGCAGTCTCTGACGAGATGCTGGGGTGAGTTGCAGAGAAAGCAATTCCCGCCCCTTCCCTCCTTGCGTCTTGGCGCCGCTGGGGTTTGAAAAGCCCGCGCGCGCGCGCTATCAATCTGCATGGGCTCCTGGTCCTGGCTGGCTCCAGGCGTGGCTTGAAAGGGTTGTTGAGGGAGTGGCTTCTCCTGCGACCGTGGGAACCAAGCCCGCTTTGCGCGCGTCGCTTGCTTGTCGTTCCACCGGGATTCCTGCCTCACCCCCACCGCCAGAGCTGCTTTGCTCAGCTGATCCATAGTACTGGGCTTTGGACCTCTCGAGAGTTCATCCTTCACCTCCTCGCTCAAACCCAAGTAAAACGCAGCTTGCATGGGAGGCGAATCCAAAACCCACCCCAGTCTGTGCACCAGCATGGTGAATTTCGCCCAATATGCGCGAACTGTCATATTTCCTTGGCGTAAATTATGCAGTTCCTCCTTAGTCTGGTCCAAATGACTATCGGACGAATACATCGTCCTCAAACCTTCTAGAAATTGTTGGACATTTTTCATGCAAGGATTCTTGGTTGCGATTAATGGTCTTAGCCACTCCCTGGCTGCTCCGGTGAGATGTTCCACAATAAACGCTACTCTGTGCTCATCATCGGGGAACTCATTCTGGTGCAGCTCAAGAGCATACACGATCTCAGTCTCAAAGCCCTGAAACTCCTTCGGGTCTCCATTGAACTTGCTTACAAGGGTCCCTGCTCTCCTTCCTGGCAGCACTTGGACTTGGGGAGCCCCTCCCGCCTTGTTTTTCTCTGCATCCAGCTTGTTTTGGAGGTCTACCGCCACCGCCCTTAAATGCTGCTCTTTTTCCTGGAGCTCTCTCACCTGTTCCGCAAGTTGTAACCGGTCGTCCTGGACCTTCTTAGTCTCCTCTTTAGCTGCCTTCAATTCTCCCTGCGCCTGCAGCGACAGCTGTTGCAGTTCTAGCTGGGCTTGCTCAGCGATCTGCCGCCACTTCTCCGCCTCGGACACGCTCATCCCGGCAACTCCGAAGTAGCCCAAAAATGATTAGGAGGTTGCTGTCACAGTGGCCGGAGTGGACTACTTCAGAGTAACGACGCTACGCAGCTCTGCATTTTATTCTTTTATTGGTGCTGCGTATTTACAGTGCTCAAGTCATTGCTATTTACACGGAGCGATGTTGTCAGTCGGTTTCAGAACCTCCTAATGGCTTTTGGCGCGTCTTTCTCCAACACAAAAGCTTTGGCAGACCCATCCTCTTGCCCCTCCTCTTCCTGCGTAATTCTGGAGTTGGGGGGATGGGTCTTCCCCCCTTACTTGCCCCTTCCTGTCCCACCTGGGACCCTGGCTCCTCTACCTTGCCTGAGCCTCGGACACGACTTCCTGCTTCCCCACTGGAATCGGAACTCTCCCTGCTTTCCCCTTTGCTCGGGGACGGGCTTGAACTCAGGAGGGGAGGGACTTCGCGATATCCCCTGTCCCTCACAAGACCTTTCTAGTATTTCCCAATATTTCACCAGAGGAGAGTTGAATAAAGTGGGATTTCTTTTTATAGGCAACATTCAACAATGTATTTGCGTAGTGTAAGGATTAGCTATGCAGAAACACCAAAACAGATTTAGGGGGCACACAGAGGGAAGAGGGAAAGATCACTGAACATTCTCCTTGGCACTATGTTGAACAGAACCCTAAACATTGGGAGAATATAACATTTATCACCTGCATGAATATCTGAAGCATCTTCCTTTTTTTCTGGGAATAAGAGTCATCTATGCAAATGACAGAAGCCCCTTTTAAAAATGATGGAAAGGCTGTCAAAACACTTTGCTTTTGAGAACCATGACTGCTTCCAGATGACTTGTTTATTAGATTGGGAAGGTTAGATGATGTTGCATCAAGCAAGTGCTATTCCACACTTTCCAACACATTCTCCTTATCACAAAAAGGGGGTTGGAGGGAAGCAGGTATTGCATAAGACCACCAAATCAACTTTAACTGTGCAACTTGAATTTTGCATATGCAATTAAGTCCTACTTCAAAACAGTGACAGCCTGGAAGCATCCAATGTTTATTCCATGTTGACATTATCTATTGAATTGCAGACACACAACAGGCACCAAGGTTCTGTTAATTTGATTAAAGCAAAACAAAACCTGTCACATTTCAGAAATACATGCCTATTATTATTTTTTAAGCCTGTATATTAATTGATTCTGTTCCAGAAAACATATCTTGTAAAATGCTACTCCTATTCCACGGAGGAAGAGAGATACATTAGCATCCTTTGTGAACTGTTTGGGGAGCCCGTCTCTGATGAGCACCTTTGCCATGGCTCCCAACCCATTGTCTTCCCTGTGGCCAAAGTAGACAGAGACTGATATGCAGGAGGGAGAGGGGGCACATCCCAGTCAGTGTGCCCAGGAGTCAGGCAACAGCTGTAGGGCACCACATTAGTTACCCTTGCCATGGGTAGATAACAATAAGAGGTTGAATGAGAAGCAGCTAATCTTATGGATGAATCTATGGCAGCAGGGGGCATGCTCCTTTCTGTTCATAGTAGCCTGTTATCACTGATGGATGAATCTGTCCATTTTGTTTCCTCTGTTTCTCCTTTTCCCCATCTTAAATTCATTTCTCCACATTTCCACATCAGTTTGCAATTTTATTTTATTTTATTTTATTTTATTGAAAAAAGGTCTTCTTGAAAATTCATCATTTTGATTCAAATTTAGCCTCATATGAGCTAGCTTAGCCCAGCGGTTTCATCAACCAAAGCATTGCTTGGATCCCCCAATCGCTGCCAGCGGTTTGAGACCCACAGGCCCTGCCTGGCTTAAAAAAAAGCCTCATATACGCATGTTTGTATGCACTTTTGTCTAACGTACACACTTTTGAAAGGACTTTCCCCCAAAATAATGCATTTATGTAAGTTAATTTCAGGAATATGTGCATTTTAATTGAACTCTTACCCCGGTATATGCACTGTTATAACACATGACTTGACTGGGGGGGGGGAGAGAACTGCATTGCAAAATTTGGAGAAGTGTGGATTTTGAAGGATGGCTAAGTTACGGTTCTCATATTGTTTTGAAAGCACAAATTAGGTAGTTTGAATTGATTCCCCCCATACCTATCTGCTAGTACCTGCTTTCTCCAGTAGGAGCCTTCACTGAATCTCAATCCATTCACCTAACACAGGGGTGGCCAACTCCCAGGAGACTGTGATCTACTCACAGAGTTATAAACTGGCAGTGATCTACCCCCTTTTGGGGTGTTCAGGTCAAAGTTGAGCCCAAGTTGTTGAGCTTCTTTGGGAGGATCCAGTGATCTACCACAGACATCCAGTAATCTACCAGTAGATCATGATCTACCTGTTGGACATGCCTGACCTAAGAGAATGAGTTCTTCTATTTGTGGAAGGAATGTTCTGGATCTCAATGCACAGAATAAAACAAGGCCAATATTTTAGATACAAGACTGTACTAGAGATTACATTTCTTTCTAAGGGTGTATTTATGTTATATCTGGAACTGGAATTAATTCGCTCTTTCGAAACATACAGAAAAATAGCAACTGTGTTCATATCTGCTGCAAAAGTACTTACTACAAATGCTGCAGTGGTCTCTTCCTTGACGCACAGTTGAATGGCTCTTGCATACAATATACTGCAGAGATGACTCAGACTTTCTTGATGTCACACCAACCCCATTGTCTGATAAGGATGAATCTCTAACATGTCATGTAAAAAGTACAATTGGAAAAACAGCACTGCTAGTCCAGTTACTTCCTCCAGCATTTTTCTTAGATGCATTTTTTTTTCTGGAGCACTTTATTTGCCACTTATAATTTTTACTGATAATTGTGGTAATCATGGTTGAAAGCCTGTACCCACTTACTTGGGAGTAAGCTTGGCTGAACTCAGTGGAACTTTCTTCTGGATAAACATGCCAAGGCTTAAATTGCTACCTTGGTAATTTAGGCTACAACCCTAGCCTCACTTAATTGGAAGTAAGCCCCATTTAATTCAGTAGAATTTACTTCCGAGTAGACATGGTTAAGACTGTGCCATTAGTCTTCTTCTATAAATAAGTAGCCCAAAGATGTTATTAGAAAATCATACAGATAGCATTGTGCTGTAAAGACTCCAGCTCTACTGCTATTGACTCCCAAAAAAGTGTGTGTTACTTGGAAACAGCCACCATTGAGAAAGGTTATTAATTTTATTTCCATTGTTTATTTACCACTTAACACCATTGTTTCAAAGTGTCACTTCGAAAGGTTACTGAATCACACAGTAACAGGAAGGTTACTGAACACACAGTAAAGATAACATCAGTTAAAATGAATAAGAAAAGCTTACCTAAAATGCCTGTTTAAATAAGAAGGTATTCACCAACTGCTAGAAGTTCAACAGGGAGGGTCAGGTCTGATCTCAGTCAGGAGGGAGTCCAACAGAATTGGGTCCATGATACTGGACACATGACTCCTAGTGGATGCAAGCTGTGGATGACCACTAACAGTGACTCATCAAAGGATCTCACTGATTGGGCTGAGATATAAGGAACCATAAAGAAGGTTGATCGCCAAAGAATTGATGCTTTTGAATTATGGTGCTGGAGGAGACTTTTGAGAGTTCCATGGACTGCAAGAAGATCAAACCTATCCATTCTGAAGGAAATCAGCCCTGAGTGCTCACTGGAAGGACAGATCGTGAAGCTGAGGCTCCAATACTTTGGCCACCTCATGAGAAGAGAAGACTCCCTGGAAAAGACCCTGATGTTGAGAAAGATTGAGGGCACAAGAAGAAGGGGACGACAGAGGACGAGATGGTTGAACAGTGTTCTCAAAGCTACCAACATGAGTTTGACCAAACTGCGGGAGGCAGTGGAAGACAGGAATGCCTGGCGTGCTCTGGTCCATGGAGTCACAAAGAGTCAGACATGGCTAAATGACTAAACAACAACATAAGGAACCAAGGGATCTTCAAGCCAAGTTGTTAAGGGCCTTGTAATTTAACACAAGAAGTTACAGCGGACTATTTGTGGGAGCAACAACACCCTCTACATGCCCTCCAAACATTTTACATTGTGCAACAGAGCAATTATTTCTTTACCTAATATTGATTTAATGCACTTTTGTTAAGGATGGCTGGATTAGTATATTTCTGGTCTGTGTTAAATTAATATGTGCTCATTCATAAGTTCATTCTATTCCATTTCCACATCAATCTGCAATCTTTTAAAGAGAAATGGGGAGGAAAATTAAAAAAATTAAATCACTCTTTAAATATATTAAAATGCATATTTTATTTCACTGTTTGCCTTTCTAAGTTACACACACACACACACACACACACACACACACACACACTTTAACACATTTTATTTTAGCTCAGAATTGTATTGCAAGATTCAGAGAAATGCAAAATCCAAAGGACGCCTGATAGGGTGGGCAGATCATGTCAGGTTGCATCAGACTTCACAGAAACTGAATTCCTCAAGGTTCCTTCATATATTTTAGCACACCTTTCCGCCAAAAACAGTTTACAATTTTAAATGCATTCTCTACAATTTTATGGATGCAGGGATAGCATACCAGGAGCCAGGAGAGAAAGAGATGGACCTGAAGAATCCAAATGGTACTAATCTGATGACATAGGGACATCAGCACAAAGTGGGTGCCCCGTCAGAGCCATCCTGATGTTCTTGCCACTGTGCCCGCATTGCACCAAATGCCTTGCTGCCTCACCTTCTTTCTTGTGGTATCTGGCAGGAATGCACAGAATTGAGAAGTCAGGTAAGCAATACTGCCCTGCCCCAAGAGCCACCACTGCTGCTACTCAGGATCTTTGAACCAGAAGACCAGAAGGCCTGGGGGATTAAATCTGAAAATTCACACTATCGCTCTGTCAGTCACACTGATCACACTATCAGCCACAAATTCCAGGTGTTTTGGTCAATCCAGTTAAAGCCCATTTCACAATGCACTGAGAGGGCCACTTTTTACCTCAGTCCTTGCTTCCATATTTAGAAGACTCTCAGAGATGACGGAAGACCCTATTTTCACCTCCTGTCACACAGACAATGGAGGATTGGCATTCATAGGAAATTCGGCTATGGATTCCGCTGCATTTGTGTCCAAAGGACTTCAATCTTTCCATCTCATCAGGTTTCAATTAAACTTTCAAAATCCAGAGATGACGCATTCATACTGGACCATTCATGCGCAAAGTAATATTTATTGGCATAGATTAATTAACTCAATTTTACAGATCCTGGCCAATGTGAAAGTCTTAAGTGCCTTCAGTTCCAAGTGGATAAGGATAGTGAAGGATTCCCAAAAATTGGTAATGGAATCAGAGCTTTTCAGTACAGGATCATGAATTCAAGCCTGGCTTGACTCGCTGGTGATTGAAAGATGTTATTGCCTTTTACAGTTGTTTGGTTGCCATAGTGAGCTCAGTTAATGTTTGCAAGCTCAGTTCTTAGCAAGCAGAAATCTGTGTGCCAGAAACCATCACTGCAAATGGAACTACCTCTATTTCATGTCATATCTCAGGCCAAATTTGAATGACATGGAGAACATAATGTAGAAAGGGGGAAAGGAGATTGTCAAAAAGTAGAAATCAGTGGGAGACATTTATGTGATTAGGTATGCTTTAAACAAAAATGCTGGATACATTTGACTAATGTTGTCAGATTCCTGCTGGTTAAATAACACTGATTTTAAAATTATTTAGAGATAATGGTTGTCTTAAAATTTTGTAACCTAGCTTGAGATTACCGAATGATACGTAGGCTAAAAATTGTCCAAACAGATTAAATCAGGCAATTAATCAAGCACAGACCAGCAAAGAATTCTCTAATAATGACATAAAAACAGCTAGCACTAGAAAAATATCCATCTATTTAGATTATATGTTTGAAATACAAGCAGCATATAACATGCCACAAGTGACAATTGCAATGAAATGCTGCAGTGTGTTGAATGCTGCTAATTCAGAGAACTACCTGGTTCCAACCAGCCAATGGTGTTCACAGATCACAGATACAGAGGTGTGGAATGCCCTTGACCAATTTCCTTGCTCCTTTAAAAAAAAAAAACCTGCAAAATTTCACTTGAATTTCTGCTTTGAAATTTCACATTAGACAAAATTCAATGGCAGCTCTAGTTTCCATTTTTCACACCTTTTGGCATGAACTCAGACATATCACACAGCTGACTCTTCCAGAAGCAGGAAAAGGGAAAGAAGGACCCACAAGAGCAAGTAAGAAAGCTGAAGAGCCCAGTCAGAACTTGGCAAGATCTGTGTGACCACACAGATAGGCCAGTTCTAATGAACAACATCTCTGTATTGATTTGAATTCACTTCTTAATTACACCAATTGATCAATGAACACTTTTAGGCCCGCTGTTTTCCAAGTAAGATGGAAAATATAACTGAAAAGCAGAAGTGCTTGTGCCACAGGAGAGTCCCCGTTTTTGCTATATTTGAAAGCAGATCCAAATCTTGCTGAACATGTTGTTCTCATAAGTTTCATTGCCCACAGTCACAAGCCAAAAGTTCTGCATTTCAGAGATCAGAAATCCCTTTCCATGCAATTCAGCAGCCCTGTCAGGATGTAGACTCCAGACTGACCTTCCTCGACATGGTTCTCTCTCGATGTTTTGGGCTACAAACCCATTAGACGTGTTGTTTGTAGGTTGCAAGGCTGCCGAGCTTCGTTGTGTTTTGGAGGGGGCTGCATTCCCCGGAGGGGTTAGATTTCTAATTGTCTCAGGAGACACAAGTGGTCTTTGTTGCTCAGAGCAGCTTTTATCAGCTTAGATTAACTGTGACACTAAGTGGACAGAGGAAGCCTTGCTTCAGTTGTCCACCTCTCATTCTGATTAGTGCAAACTTCAGCTCGTTCAAAATAGGGCAGCAAGATTTCTATCTGGGACTGACTCATATTATCATATTATGCCATTAGTTGGCCATCTGCACTGGCTCCCAGTCCATTTCTGGTGCCAATCCTGGGTGCTGATATTACTTTAAAGCCCTAAGCAGTTTGGGCTAAGTAACCTAAACCCCTGCCTCTGCCCATATACACACCTATTTGAACCTTCAGATAATCTTGTGAGGCTCTAACCTGAGTGTCCCTGTAAAATAAGGTATGGCAGGTGGCTGCTAAAGAGAAAGCTTTATGTTTCATTTTCATAGCTTTGATTTTTACTTGTAACTTGCCCTGAGAACTTTTACCATTGGACTGCATATAAATACTGTAAGAACATTATCTGTTGAAGCATCTGTTTGATAAATATGTAGAGAGCACTAGAGTAGACATTGCTGATGCTATATTCCAGATCCTAAAACAGATCAAATTATAACTCATTGAAAGAAGAGGGGGTAGCTCCTTCCTTTTGGGAATGGCCCTGTTAGCTACCAAGCTTATAGAAGAGGGTTATGTTTTAGCTAAAACTGGGCAGAGTTTGGGTTCACCACACTTTTAGACAACGCTTTGAGCATTGCCCTCAAACTTCAGACTCAACTCAGTGAGATGGAGAGAACCTTCTAGCAAAAGCAGAGTCATATTCTGCTGCTCTGCCTTTCTTTGTGCCTTAACTTTCTGGAAGTTCATAAATCATGGCTTTCAAAAACTGATTTATTTTATTTTTGCCTCTGCTTTCAGTTATGTTTTCCCATATTCTTTTGCTTCTCTACTGCAGCAATGTATTTCCTCATGGAAGAATGTGAGGAAAGAAGGCAATCCTGAACATAAACAAGATTTATGCTTCAAAGGAGATCCTGGAATATCATCTTACAAGTCTAAACAACTCAGTACAGCCTAGCCAGGGATCTGTCAGCATTAAGCTTTTCAACAACAGGGAAATGGGTCTCCCTGTGTTCTCTATGATGGTAAATACTGCTAAGTGTGGATCCCATTTACAAAGGTCTCTAATATTATTTTACACTTGAACTGATATATCACAAGTTGATTACTGATCTAACATTTCACCCACTAATACAAATAAATAATGGAAAACACAGGCATCCTTTATCCAAGCAGTGATTTTTTAAATTTCCAGCGGATCTGAATTTTCTCTCATACCAATCAGTCTATAGAAACATATTTAATGTTGTCCACCAGGTCATTTGGATTGTGATGATACAATGAGCTGTACCCAGTTGTGTCCTTGCATTCAAAGTTCTTTGATGCAACAGACGTTCTGTGAATGGAAAGGGATGCAGGTGATTTTTTACTGATTCCCCCTTCTCTCTTCAGAGAACCTTCTGGAACAGCATGATGAGGGGACTTGAGAATTGCAGATCACTAGTGTGTTTTTTTTTTTAAAAAAAAACCCTCCATAAATGAGAGAGAAATGGCATTTGTCAAATAGCTGCTGTGAAACAACTTTCAAAGTGTGTGTAAAATGATGACTAGTAGGATGGCAACTACAGACAAGATTTCCAATTAGGAAGAATTTATAATCTCATTGGAACAAGACATATGACTGAAATGTAGATGTTATTTTTTGAAGAGCACAATTAGGTTTCTGAAAGCATGTTCTAATCCTGATCTTGAATTGGAGGTTCACTTGCACACATAACTCTTAAATCTAATAAAGATTTTCCAAATTAAAGTCTCATTTTTTTCTAAATATTGGACACAATTGAAAACTTAAAACCTTTTTTTAAAAAAAGATTATCCAAAACCATGTTTCAGCTTGGCATTCTTCTTCTATCTTGGATGTACATTCAGAAAATAGATCCTTCCAGTTTTTGATTTGACAATTATAATAGGTTTGGCACAGTGGTAAGTAAGCTGTGGAGTTCCATATGTGGTATCTTGTGTGAGGTAAACATAAAATGGCACTGTGCCAAGGTCACCCAAAATGACTGTAATGCTGACATTACTAGGATCTTTGCCTAGAAATCTTTTGGACATGTATGGATTCTAGCTGGATGTGAGTGCATATAGGCTGGATGTGAAGATTTGGAACAAAATGGAGACACAAGGAGGTTTCTTACCCAGAAATGCTGCACATTTCAGCCAATGACAGTTCCTACATAAATTTTTGATATTGCCACCAATTTCATGAAGAGAGGGAGAGAAAAAATAAATAAACCTGGAGATGCCTGTGAACAAAGCCCATAAACATACTTGAAGGGCAAAAGAAATAAAATACGTGGACAACAGGTATGAGTATTTTGGAAAAATATATTAAAAAACAAAAATATTTCCACTTCATAACTGTGACGGCCAAGAAATAAGGTGGTAATCCTAGCATTTTTATCCTCTGGCAAGGTCATGCTGAGCTCTTAGAAAACAGACTCATAACAAAAACTAGTTTCAAACTGGAACGAAACACTGAATCACATCTGATATGGAATAATGCGTTCCAGTGAAAATATTAGAAAGTACTGCAGATGTCTAAGGAATTATTATCAATAGTGTATAGCACTATTAGATGGAGGCTGCAAGGCAGATAACTACAGAGAGGAAAATGCTTCATGAGCTCTTGTGGATGCAAAAACTCTTGCACAATTAATGGAATAAAATGGGTTTCTGAGCAATGTGGGAACTAGATGCTGTGATACCAAGAACTGCAGTTCTAACTCAAACTCATTTTGATCCTCAATCTATGGAGCGAACAACATGAAGAGAGCTTTTGGGTACCATGGCCTGGTCACCACTGTGGCTGAAGAGGTCACACAAGACCAGTGGCTCCATTGATCTTTTTGCAGTGTTAGCAGGATTTTGTAGAGGTGGGTTTGTTTACTGCCATTGACTGACATTTTGCTGGTATTTCATAATATTATTTGTGAAATGGATTCTTGAATTTTGTTTATTTTGAGTTGTGATAGGATGACAATGTGACCTTTGTCAGCTATTTTCCTGTCCTGTGGGTTGCAAACCACCCTGATTACAATAATGCAGAAAAGTGGATTGCATTTCTTTTTTTCTTTTAAAAGAAAGAAATCAAATGCATGTGGATCTGATAAGGGTTCACCTTAATTTTCGAAGTACAACATTTTTCAGTAGGGAAAACAGGGACACAACATGCAGAAGACTATTTCTGGATAGTTTGTGGTGTGGTTTACTATTCTTGACCTGATTCAGAAGTAGTGTGTAACCGAGGTTTTCTGCTGTATGCTGGTTTGTCCAGTTCACTGCTGCCGCAGAGACTGATATACTGATTGCATGCCATTCTGCAAAGCAGGGTCCTTGTCCTTGTAACCCATGCTATGATTGATAGTGGCATTGTACCTTACTAGACGCTGCTCTTGAAGACAGCTCGGATGTTTTATTAATTTATCTCTGACATTTTTACCTTAGGGTCTCAGCCGCAAAGATCTCCTGCCCGAAGCAGCTTTAGCTAGTGCACACTGCAATGTAACTCCCTCAGTCACTAAGATCTATGGTGGAAGCTTGGTTCAGAGCTCCATCAATAAACAAAATAAGAACTGCAGTAGGCTAGTAAGGAAAGGGTCCTGAGTAGATATATATGAGGTAGCCTTCTCCCATTCCAGGAACCAATCGCTTTGTTGAATGGAACATACAATCTCAGCAGTTTATACACCGCTAAGATGGTTTCTGCAAGCATGAAGTTACTTGAAAACTGCTCACAAGCAATTCTTACCATTTGGCTGTTATAAAAGGGACAAACAGAAACAGCAAAGCTTTTTGGAAATATTTTTTTTGGGGGGGAAATAATCTGCATCTCTAGCAAGCAAGGAAATGAAAACAAGATGTAGAAGGGGAAATCTCTCTCTCTCTCTCTCTCTCTCTCTCTCTCTCTCTCTCTCTCTCTCTCTCTCTCTCTCTCTCCCACCACAAGATAAAGGATGGATCTGTGGATGTTCATATGACTTAATACCATATCATTAAACTGTTTACTTGTAACATTCGAAGTCTTTCAAAATAAAGAAAAAAAGTACTTGGAAAGAGATCCCATTCATTCCAATAGAAATTATACCCAAAGGAAATGTTCCCAGAAATGTGGTCTATACATTGTCCTCCCATTCTAAAATACGTCCGATAACTATTGTGATTTCCTCTCCATCAGTGTAATGGGCTGGGGCAGCCCTTGGGTCAGTTTTGCTAAATCAAAAAGTTCTTCTGTCCCTTTGTTGCCTCATAGCACCCTGCTGAAGTCATGCACAGAGGTGACCTGCTGAAATAAATGAACTTCAGTCAGTCATGGTCGAATATCAGAAACAGCCCTAAGTCCTATAGTTTGAACCTAAAAGAAGGCATTCTTTTTGTACCTAGAACATCTGTTATAATTGCAGTTTCTTACTTCATAGCTGAGTAAGATTGTCTTCCATGAACAAACATGGTCTTAACAGTGTGTCCGTAGGTGACTGTGGAAGCCAATTCTGGATCCACATGTCCTTCCACAGTGGGGACATAGATTTCCAGGTGGAAGTTGATCATGGTGAGAGTTTGCCAAAGGTTCTTTCCTCTTTGCACATTTCTCTATGAGGCTTTGTCAAACGTGCCTTCCTCTTAGCACATGTCTCCCTTTTGCTCTGAGGATATTACATATGGGTTGGATAGTAATGAATGGGGAAAGGGGAGAAATGCAATTCAATTCACAATGAAATGGAAATCTATCCAACCCACATTTCTCAAAAACCAGGCAAACTGAAACCCAGCCACCCTTCAAAAATCCACTGAAGCCCTTCTCCAGCCAAATAATGTGTAAAAACCGCACATACAGGGGTTAAAGATGCAAAAATAATGCATATATTAGTGAAAATGACTTACATAAATACATTGGATGGCATAATCTTATCCAGCCCTGTCAACAGAAACTCTGTACAAAGCCTGCTTGTACAGTGGGGTGTTCACCACCTCCATTTGATTTGGAAGAGGTCAGGTGAACCCTAAGAGCAGCACACAGTGGGAGGAGAGGGGGATCATTCCAGCTGGCAAGCTGAAATACTTGCACAGATGAAGTACTTGAAAGAGCACAACACTGAATTACACCTCTTATATTAGGGTGAAAATAGGCTTTTGCAAAAAGGTGTACATTGGGCTAAATTGCACAGAAGTTCATATTAAAGTGCTAAATTTGGATGGGGACTTTAAAAAATGGACAACTGATGTGGAAATGTGGGGAACTGAATCTAAGGGCTTATCTACACTTCTCTTTGTCCCACTGCTTCTCCCCCAAAAAAACTCACGGTTTAGCATTGAATTGGTACCAGCAGCAATAGGATTTTCCACAGTATTTGTTCCGATTTAGCACTAAACCACAGGTTTTCCAGGTGAAAGCAGCAAAGCAAACAGAAAACCACTCTGACAAGTAGGAAACCACTTGGGTCCATGATTTCTAGGCATAGGACAAGTGAAAGTGTGGGCGAGTCCTCAGATTGGAAAAATGAGAAACTGAGGGAAACCAAAATGGGCAGATTCACCACTCCCTAGTAGTGAGTGACACATCTGCCAAACTGGGTTTATATTTTTAGCTAAAATAGGACATTATATTCTGTTGCCGATTGCCATTGACCGAAACCTGTGGCTGGATTTGACAGGGCCTGTGACATCATTCATTTTCAATGCTCACAAGGGGAATATTTCTGTTTACTGCAACATTCTTGATGGCTTCTAATGTTATCACCCATGAAATAATGTGCTTCCTGAAATAATGTTATTAAACGAAGTTGAAACCCTTGACTGAAAGGTATGAAATTTAATTGCATGCCTAACCTCCCCACCACTGCCACCCGCCTAAAATACTAGAGAAACGAGGCTGAAGAAATCCAAAAGCCATTCTTGTTGGCCTTTCAGAGCGTCTCAATAAATTGATCTAAAGTTTCTGTATTTCCTTTGTGGAGCATACATGGGTAAATCATTAAGTCCAGGGCTTGGGTTTCATTCAAAGAACCATCACAACAACTGGATTTCTGCCTGAAGTTAATTCAAACTCTCCCAAACCTCTCCACTGTTCAAAGCGAAGCTGGAAAGGGGATCATATAAGCAAGATTAAGAGATTTTCAGGATCACCTGCACTGCGGTTTTTCAAGTCAATGTCTGAGATCTCCTTATGGTTGTAGAAAATGTGAATGTATGAAGCAATAATCATAAATTCTGATTCTATATTTTCCGTTGTTGTGCCTCAAATGACACAGCATGAACAAGAGGGAAGCTTCATTTCCTCCTTTTATTAGCTCACTTCAGAAGCTACACTCTATGCATCCCAGTGGTGGTTGGCGCTCATTGGGCCTGGAATGGGAGAAGTTGTTGTTGTTGTTGCTTCATGCACACCATTTATCCACGGCGTCTCCTTACAAATCATCATTCACCTCCTCTGTGAATCATCTACCTACTTATTTGGATATGGGCTTGCAAATACTTCTGTGCTGATTGGACAAGGTCATCAGTATTAAAAGAATTAGAGCTGTCCCAGTTGGAAACTGTGTAAAACAATGAACGCAACCAGGTCAAGTAAGGGCAAAGCAACTGGCAATGTATAAGAGTACAGCGAGACATATGCTTTCATTTGCGCAAGTTTAAAACAACATAAACACAGATGCTAATAATTCACTTTCACTGCAGCTGCTTTCAATCTCAGCTTCTCCCAGCCCCGGCAATACCTTTATTCTACAGATATATTACCCTGCTTCCTTTATCTATCAATTTTCTGTCATTGAAGTCAATGTGATGACTGCCATAGGGTTTAACAGTGGAGAGAGATAAGGAATCCAGGCAGACTAAACAGCTTAAACTTGCTAGCTATATTAACTGTCTCTTCATCTTCCTGCACAAAGAAAAGGCATGAACAAAATGCAAACCCTTCCTTTGTTATTTCCACTGGGGGGGGGGTGTCATCAAGATGGCTGCAATCCCAAATCCCAGATGGTACCTTGTTTTACATTCAGAATCTAGCTGAGAATCTGAACAATTAACAAATGTCGCTGCAAATCTCTTTCTGAGGTAATTGACTAGCAATGTTCCAGCAAAATAAATTGCAGAGAACTTACAGGAACTCCTGGACTTGGGTCAGTGGTGATGGAGTGACAGAATTTAGTGACAACATGCCAGAAGTCAGCATAGGTTTCATTCAGGTGCAATGAATTTTGTTCTTTGGCAATATCAAATTCACTTTGGTTTACCACCAGGCTCAGGCACCCCCCCCCCCAGTTGTGTGGAGGTGATGTCATACGGTCCCACAAGTATATGCACACACCAATATGGTTGGTGACTGGGGTAATGCCATAAAGTTCTGTAGGAAATGCTGCAGTCACATCTACTTGTCCAGTTCATCCGGTAAGTCCTCCTCAAAATGGGTGCATAAGACCCTCATGGGAATGTAAATGGATATCCTTGTTCTGCTTCTGGTAACTACTTGTCCCTCCAGCTTCTAGTGAATGGGCTGACTAAATGGTTGACCATGACCAACAGCTGCTATTCTGCATGCCACTGTCAACCTTGCAAATATGGACTGGTATTTATTTGGATCATGGTGAACAATTCAGATGAGCAGAAAATTACCAAACACAAGGATTAGGGGATAAGAGCATTCCCTATGAGCAGGGCAGTAGTGTTCATGGGCCACAAGCAATCCCTTGTTTGCTTCCGTGGCAAACCCTGTACTTAAAAGCCAAACCAGATGTGATGTTACTCACATTATTTGGCTGTGTGGGCTTCTTTTAAATAAAGAAATAGCCAGCACAGTGAGGGATGGGTTGGATTGGGATTTTGGAGGTGGACTTTAACGCTTCACTTCCACTGTGGTCATTTTCCAAATCGGGGCCTCTTGTACCTGCTGCTTACAATGGGAGTAAACTACTCATTAGTGTCACTGGGTATTTTTGTCCCACAATAGTAAACATTCCCACCCTTCTGATTCAGGCCAGGGTTTCAGAAGGGGGCAAAGTGTTTTGGTCAACCATTGCATGTCCAGCAAGTCAAATGATGTGACTAGCAACAAATCTGGTTTGACTCTAGGTCTGTGAAGTCCTAGACTTAAATTCTGTACAAGCACTTTAATGCACATGAACTTCTGGGGTACTGAGAATGTAAAGGGTTCGCCAGACTCCTGTATATTTATTGAAGTCATTTAACAGATTACAGTTCTATCCTGCTTTGTGAAATTGTCTCTTAAAAAGTGAGTAGAACGATTTAACGAGAAGTGAATGTAGGCTTATGAAAATTGAGCTTTCCAAGATCCTTAAATATGCTTGAAAGGTTAATATTGAGAGCTGGATTGCTACACTCGGGGACCAATGCTGAATTAATGCATGAGCCCTTTTATTTCATATGCAACAATTTTTTTTCTCCTGGTCATAAAATCATCCCTTCCCTACCACAAATTGACCGCTGTTTTAGTTCTTGATTGATCAATAAGAAGGCAACCAAGATGCCCAGAATTAATCTAAAAAGTTTGCAGAAGAGAATAAGATGAGCACATCAACAAGTTCCCATTAAATTGACATTTTACACTGGGAAATTCCAAATAAAAGGTTCTACAGCACAAGTCCTAGCTTGGCCAGGGTAGAATATTACACAGGGCAGAATATTCCACAGTAGAATATTCCACATGCGTTGCTGAAATGATAGTATAGTATTAACTAAAAACATCTAAGAATGTGTCCCAAAGTTCCTGATGAAAGAATGATGATAGGGGAATGTGAGAGTGCCTTGAGTGCATATTTTTCTTATTCACAGGGAGGGTAGTAAAAATAAAGTTAGTTCAGGCTTGGTTAAATATGAGAGGATTCACTGTTCTGGAACAGGCTCCAGTTATTAATCCCCCAAATTGTATGTATTGTCTGCAGATAGATGAAAAGTAAATACATCCAGTCTTCAGCTCTCTTCTGATTCTCTTTACATTATTTAACCCTCTTCCCACCACAGGGAGGATGAGGGTAAGACTTGCATTGTTGCGAAAGGACAATAGGATGCTTGTGCGGGGAAAGTGAAGTCTTATTTTTAATGGGCCACAAACAAAATCTCCTTTCATCTGTGGGTTCAGTTTGACATTTGCCAAAGCATCAGCACAAGGTGTAATGCAAGATTAGGAAGCTGGATCCAGTTGTAAGGTCGCATCCTGGGTTTCACAGCCTCCAGCAGGGATTGGCTGTGGAACTCAGTAGCAGAGCTGATACAGGATGCTGGGCTGGCCCAAGACATTTTGCTGCTTGAAGAAAAGGACAAGACTGTGCAAGCCAATTGATAGAATCTAGTTGACCGGATAGCTTCAAGAAGACCTCTGCTCTGATCCAGTAAATCCCATGTGTTGGGTATATGACTAGATTTTATTGCATACGTATAATCACATTTTAATGGAAAACTTTTCAAGCATCAGCTGGCAGATGACAGGGTGCTGCAGCAATAACATTATTACTATCAGCCTGTGCATGGTAAAAATATCACTGCTTCTCAGTTTCAAAGATGTGCCACAATATAAATATGCAGTCCATTTTTTACAGTGACAAGTTGGCTTACTTTGGGAACTGAAAGTACATACAGAAATTCAGGCCATGCAAGGGCAGACATTATCCCTATGTGTACTATGCAGCTATATCATCTTGTACTTGTTCCAAATATATATAGATCCTATTATTTCTCCTCCTTTTGGCATTAGGCAGAAGCTACTGTTATGGGGAACACATGGGCTTGTTTCTTGGCTCCTATGCAGCACGAACCTCCATAACACAAGAGACCCTACTGGGCTGGCATTATTTTAGGGGTGCCTATGAAGCAGTGTGCATGTGTCCCAAGATCCCTCGTAATTTCGCAGAAAGAGATGAGATGGTACCCTTCCTCCCTATTCCTTTATTGCTTTGCTGCTTCGCCATAGCTCCTATTCCACCCCTCCAAAATACTGGTATAAGCAGAACTGTTTATAAAATTAACTCCGGAATTGGAACATGCTTAGTTACATGGGTTCATGGGCATCTTCCTCCATCCTCTGCTTTACTAATGTGCACATGCATTTTCATAAAACACTGCAAAATGGGACAATCCTGAAGTAATTGCATCTATAATTGCATCAAGACACTTTTGTGCTATTGATGACACCTCTTGGTGTCTCTGTTCTGATGGAAAACTATTTGACAGAGCAGAGTCTTCCACTAGCTGAACATGGATTGAGATTATTTTCAGCAAATCTCCCTCCCCTCTTCATACAAAAATGTGTGTATTAGGATAAATTTGAACTAAAATGCTACTGGATGTTCATGAGAACCTTTTTTAAAAAATGCAAACTGATATAGAAATGTGGAAAACTGAACCGAAGATTGGAAAAATGAGAAAAGGATAGAATCTGAAATTGGCAGTTTCATCCAAGGGGCAAAAATAGTGAGACAGGGGGGGGGGGCAAGAAAACCAGTTAATATGAAGATGGCATATTAGTTTTTTTTTTCTTGCTGTCCCACCCACCCACCACTCTTGTGTCACCTCTGCAGTTCTTTCCCAGTTACACTGACATGGTTCCCAGTGTTTTGTAAGTCACTAGCATTCCTCCTGAAAGAACTGGATCTCTGATAAAATGACACAGTCTCGATAGGGTGACACCTGGAAGACAGGGTGCACTTGGCAGAAAATATCAATCACATTTTTTAAAAAATGCTTTGAATCTGGAACTTTAAAAATGAGAAACAAATGTCATTTAACACACACACACCCCAATCATTCACCTCTCTGTGTTTATGAATGACCTAAATTCTTTTCAAACTTGCAGCAGTGGGAAGAAATGTAGCCAAAGAGATGATTTTCCATGAGATCATCTTGATGAAACCATTCCAACGACACACAAAGGGGAACAAAATGAAGCGGTGCTTGCATGTGAGTGACACGAATTGCACTCATTAGGATTAATCCCATCTCGTTCTTCCTGCCTTAATTTCTTGGGTAGCAATCAATCAGTCTCTAATATGTGCTCTTGACTTTGAAATGCAAACACAAAGGATGTTTTTCAAAGCTCTGGCTTATGGACTTCCTATAATTCAGGGAAATTGACCGCCGTCTCCTGTTATGCCCTTGCTGGGCTGGGGCTTGTGGGAGCTGGAGCACAGCCATTTCTGGAAAGCCACAGGTTCCTTATCCATGCCTTGCACAGAAATAAGATGTACATTAAGGCCCCCATCTGCACCATACATTTAAGCAGTTTCATACCACTTTGAACAGTCAACTGTAGTTTGTGAATGGTGCTGAGAGTAGGGCTGTTCACATCTGGCCCATGGCCCTGATCTGGGGTCCTCAATTAAACATATGACCGGGAGCAAGGCCAGAGAAGGAAATATTGCATCTCCTTGTCTCCCCCCCCCCCAGCCACTCTCTAGCAAGAGTGAGGGGGTGTCAATTCTTCAGGGGGCTCTTTTGCAAGTAGATTCCCTACAGAACAGCTGCTTGGAGAAGACCAGGCAGGGTCCATACATTCAGCTGCTGCCACTGCTTAGTTTTCAAATTACAGTAATCAAATACTGAGAAATCATATGATGCATATGCCTCTGTGAATCAGACCCCTGTCTTTGATTAGGGTAAGGTGAACAGAACACATAAGGTGTTGCAATGGCTAAATAAAAAGATTTAAAATAATGCCTTTCTCTTCCTCCTTCCCCTGCTTCTACTTTGTCTAACTGAACCTAATTTTTAATAATAAAACAAACATTTTCTTAGTTGTTACCAACTGAACTATTCTCACAGTTTATTGGCATAGAGCAGGCATCCCCAGACTTTGGCCCTCCAGATGTTTTGGACTACAATTCCCATCTTCCCCGTACACTGGTCCTGTTAGCTGGGGATCATGGGAGTTGTAGACCAAAACATCTGGAGGGCCATAGTTTGGGGATGCCTGGCATAGAGGTTGTAGAAACCCTGAAGCAAAATGTCAAGCACTTTAGCGAAAACATCTTGCAGGATGAAAAGGGAACAATAAAGATATGCAATCATTAAACAGTGAGCTTCAGAGAGAGAGAAGGTATCACCAGCTACATTTCCATGAAGACGCTTGATGCAGTCCCACTTTTTATCAGTGTTCATCAGCTCCTGAATGTCGACCAAACCACACATTTATATGGCAGATTTGTGATTAGATCTCCCGGTGTTTTTGTTTTTATTTGAAAGAAACCACAAGTGGAGAGGGGAAAGCTAAACTGATCAAAACTGTGTTTAATCCGTTCCCCAGCACCATTTTCCCCAATCTAAATTCATTTTGTCTCTGCCAAGTCACTGTGAACCTGTATTTCCCCCTTCCTTCTTCTTTAGTTTTGTTTTGTTTTGGAAGGGGGAGATTTAGACCCGGAAAACAGCACCAAACAAAAGGGCTCAGGAGCCTGTCCACCATCACTGCTGCTCCAGTCAAATTTGGTTGTGCATTTAACTTTTCAGAAAAAGTGAGGCCACGAAGCAGCTGGGAAGCTTAGGAGGTCCCTGATCTGCTTTGGGACACCTTGCTGATGGTACAACCTGACTTGGGGACATGATAAAGGTAAAGGTAAAGGGACCCCTGACCATTAGGTCCAGTCGTGACCGACTCTGGGGTTGCGCGCTCATCTCGCATTATTGGCCAAGGGAGCCGGCGTATAGCTTCCAGGTCATGTGGCCAGCATGACAAAGCCGCTTCTGGCAAACCAGAGCAGCACATGGAAACGCCGTTTACCTTCCCGCTGTAGCGGTTCCTATTTATCTACTTGCATTTTGACGTGCTTTCGAACTGCTAGGTTGGCAGGAGCTGGGACCAGATACCATGAGCCAAATCAGTTCACCCCAATTCGTCTTGTTATTTGAGATGCAAACACAGCCAATGGGTGCGCAGAGAATATATACTCTATAAAGGAACAGCATATGCACCTATTTGCAAAAGCCACAGGATTTCTTTGAAACCTGTAGAAGTGGCACTTCACTTTTAAACACACTGAAGCGATACTATGCTCCTCTGATTCCTGCAGTAAACAGCCTCCAAGAAATTGTATTTAAATCATAGGTGGCATTTTTCCTGAAACCAAAATTCTTGTTCAGCAAAAGGTGAATGTTAATGTACCCTCTAAGTGATTTCAGCCAAGGGAAATGGATATGTTAAATGCAGTGACTTTGCAAAGATTAAGAAACTTCAAAACAACCCTTATTAGGAAAAAGGGGATTCCCAGAATGACTGGTTTGGCAAGTATATAGCCCTTACAGTACTTAATCAAATGTATCCAAGTGCTATGGTTTTTATTTGCAGGCTGTTACCTTCTTTTGAAGATCATCTTAAGCCCGTTGCTGCTTATTAGACCTTTTGAATCCCCACCAAGCAAAATCAAAGTTAACTTCATTCTGTCCATGGGACTGGCAGAATGAAATTCAATATATCTTTTACATCTCCAGCAGCTTTCATCCTGCTTAAACAACACCTCACATGAGGAGACTAGGGGAAAGTTTGAGCACAATCAAAAAGATGGGCAAAAATCCTGCATAAAGTCTTGAGGCACGTCCTCAGAATTGATGTTCAATTGGGGGGGCAAAGAAAAAAATAGTTCTAAATGATCAAAGGGTTGGAACAGCTCCTGTACAAAGAAAAACTAAAGCATTTGGATGCTTTTTAGCTTAGAAAAAAAGAGGTGACCAAAGGGGTATATGAGAGGGGTTCATCAAATTGTGTGTTTTGTGGAGAAAGTGGAAAGTGATTTCCCTCCCCCTCACTCCGGACACTTCATCCTGACTTGTTGGCAGGGAGATTAGATGATGTTGGATATGAGCATTCATTCTGATTTGTTTGTGGGGAGGTTAGATGATGTGTCAAAGCAAGTTTTATCCCAGACTTCCCAGTGAATTTCCCCCATCACTTTCCTTATTACAAAAGCCCAGCCTTTGGGAAAAGCAGATTTGTCGTGTTGTCTGATTTGGTAGAATCATAGAATCATAGAGTTGGAAGAGACCACAAGGGCCATCCAGTCCAACCCCCTGCCAAGCAGGAAACACCATCAAAGCATTCATGACATATGCCTGTCAAGCCTCTGCTTAAAGACCTCCAAAGAAGGAGACTCCACCACGCTCCTTGGTAGGAAATTCCACTGCCGGACAGCTCTTACTGTCAGGAAGTTCTTCCTAATGTTTAGGTGGAATCTTCTTTCTTGTAGCTTGATTCCATTGCTCCGTGTCCGCTTCTCTTGAGCAGCAGAAAACAACCTTTCTCCCTCCTCTATATAGTATAAGGCAGCCTCCTATGTCAATTTGCAGTAAACAGACAAAAAAATTTTTTTTGTACATTTCTCTAACTAGTTGATGGAATTCCCTACCACAAAATGTGGGCATGGTAGTAAAGGGGGATTATTCAATTTCATATATGACAGATCTATCAATTGTTATGGGCAATGATAACTAAATGGAATCTCCATGTTAAGAGGCAGTGTGCTTCTGAATACTGACTGGGTTTCAACAAGATGGAAGGGCTATTGCCTTTATGTCCTGCTGATGTGTTTTGCAGAAGGATTTGTCTAGCCAGTGGGCGAAACAGGTTTCTAGACTAGATGGGGCTTTGGTCTGATCCAGAAGGTAGCTTCTTATGCTCTTATGAGCAGTAGAAACTTATTGCACAATAGATTTAGGGCAGTGAGGGTGGTTACACTGCACAGGATGTCAAGCCAAGGGCGTTCCAAATTGAGAAGATCAATAACTGAGAATATTCATTTGGGGGCACCAAATTTTGACCTCACCCAAGGTGCCTTATTATGGAAGATTGCCAAAGTCTACCCCTGGAAGCTTGTCCTATCATATAGTGTAGTGTGAACAGCAAAAAGTCTGAGACACTCCTGAAAAATTAGGAAGAAACTAATATATTTAAGTACAGAAACTCTTCAGAAGGATCCAGGTGGAAACTATAGGTGAAATCCAATGCTGCCATTTCAGTGGAGGCATTGGTAAAGAGAAAGAGATGTTGTTGTTGTTTTCAAATTTCCCCTTCCTACCACAGCTCCCCCTCACTAAATAAACAACCCTCTTCCAGCGAGTTAAGGGACCTGCCAGATAGAAGGTGGCATGGGGGGGGGCTATGGGGTGGAAGGAAAATTGGCCATTCTGTGAGCTTTGGAATTCACTGTTTATAACTAGGTATGGCCATACAAAAGCCTTGTCCAGCTGCCTCAGCTTGGGCCTAGCACAAACTCCTGTTCATTACATGCTGAAACAGCGACTAACTTCCATTCGCAATTAGCCCCAAGCTGACAAAAAGAGAAAAGCAGTGGAGGCGACATTGACTGGAGGCATGAAGTTACTGGAGCATGAATTGCTGTGGCCACCAGCCAGGCTATTTTGATCCAGTAACTGCCCGAGGTGGTGAACCAGCCAGAGCTGGATATAGTTGCTGTTCACCACCAAAGCCACCTGGTTCTCAAGTGACAGTGCTGAATCCAGGAGAACCCTGGACTGCAAACCTGTTCCTTTGGGGAAGTGTGATTCTATCAAAAAGGATGTTGCAGAGGTGGGAAAAGGTGAGAGAAGGGCAAACCAAAACAATCAAGAGGATGAAGCAATTAGCCTATAAGGAAAAGTTACCACATGGAGCATTTTAGAGGAAAGGCGAGCAAAAAGAGACATGATAGAAGTGTATAAAATTATGTGTGGTATGGGGAAAGTGGATAGAAGAACATTTTTCTCCCTCCGTAACACAAGAGCTTGGGAGCATCCATTGAAACTGACTGTTTGAGGATTCAGGACAGATAAACAAAGTACTTCTTCACATAGTGCATGGTTAAACTATGGAACTCACTCCCACAAGAGGCAGTGGTGGGCACCAACCTGGATGGCTTTAAAACAGGATTCGACAAATTCATGAAGGATAAAATGATATCAATGGCAACCAACCCTGATGGGTATGTTTTTCCTCCACCATGCAAAGCTGTGTGCTTCTGAATATCTGTTGCTGGAAACCATTTGGTTCCTGTACTTCCCACAAGTACAGGAACCAAAAATGCTGCCAAACTGCAAAGACATACCCCATACTTCAGAGTGGCTCTAAATGAGACAACAAGCCGCCACCGCCACCATCACTATCTACCTGTGATGCTGGGAGCTTTATTTGAAAGCATTTGGCTGAGCCTGAGAGCAAAGTAGAAACTAAGAGCAGAGAAAGTTTAGAATGTATAACATCCTCCACATGTCTTTCGTGTGTGTGGGGGGGGGGGGGTTTAATATTTCCTGACAATGTCTTCTTTTTCCATATGCACTTGTTTGTCAGCTAAGAAAACAAACACATGTAGTTAGCGGCAGTAGTCAAATGAAAGTGCAGCAACAAAGCAAAGGGCATCCAAGCAGGAGAGAGAAATGGAAATCTGAAGGAACTGTCAGTTGAACAAAGGCAAGGCGACTCTGGCCTTTCCTGGTACTTGGAACATTATCGACATAAGCTTAAGATGCTGTCTTACTTTTACAAATTAACAAGGGGGAGTGGGAGGCTGATGCCTTCTCAGTGAGATACTTTCCAGAAGCAAAGAGGGCTAGTCTTTTATTCCAGTGCTGTGTTTCTTCCTGCATCTTGGCTCAAGCACATTTAAAAAGCCTGACAGTTCGTCCAAGCGTGGGTAAGTAATTAACCACAGGAAATAAAATGTTGTCTACATTCCTTTTCAAAGAGGAGTAAGGTATACTAGATAGAGCACGATGCTGCTTTTCTAGGTTTGCCATGCATCAGGAAAATTCCTGACATGTCCTGGTTTTCGAATGTTAAAATGGCGTCCGGTGGGGGGGGGGATTTGTATGGCAACGTGATGGAAAAAGCAGCAGAAATAGCTCAAAAAGCTTCACAATTTGGGTTTGCTCCCCCCCAAAAGCTGGCCCTGAGGTTACCCACCCCGATATAAAGATTTCTCACCAAGAGTGCCCGTGACCGCTTGTTTCACATGGTGTCAAGAGCTCCCAGTGTCAGAGCAGGTGAACATGCAGCAGTGGTGGGAAACAAACACACAACTCTCTGCTCTGCTGCCTCTTCATAGGGTCAGCATGGGGTTAAGATCTACAGGAAGTTCAGGAAGCCAATTGCCTCTGAGAACACCAAGCAGTAGCATAGCAAGGTGGGGGTGGTGGGGGTGGTGCGCCCCAGGCTCCACTCTGGGGGGGTCCACTCGATGCGCCCCTCCCCTCCCTTCTGCCCCCGCACGGTGCCGGCTGCCCTGCAAGTGGCAGCCCGTTACGGACCGCTGTGTGCGAGCAGCAGCCCATGGGGCCACCGTGTGCCAGCAGCAGCATGTACTGACTACACATGCGCAGTCAGTACGTGCTGCTTCTGGCATACAGCGGGCCCATGAGCCACTGCTCACACACAGCGGTCCATAACGGGCTGCCGCACAAGAGCGGCAGCCCGCTACGGGCCGCTGTGTGCAAGCAGCAGCCAGGTTGGCACTGCTGCTCCCGCGGCAACCTTACGCAGGAGCAGCAGCACCAGCCTGGATGGACTGCGCATGTGTCGTGATGTCACGCCGCATGCGTTGTGACATCCCGCCCCCAGGGGGCACCTCCACCTTTGCCGCCCTGGGCAGCAAAGCGGCAAGCTTCGCCACTGACACCAAGGTTACTCATAGTTCCAGCCAGGCATGCATGGAGGTGTGAAATGCACTGGGCTTTGCAGAGCTACTGTGATTGAATGAATGGCCATGGCAGGACCACTGGAAGGTTGCTACATTTCTGGGTCATCATGCTTTGAGTGACCTTGGCCCAGTAGGAACCCTGGACCTCCCAGAAAGCTTTATATCACCAATCGATGTAAACATGTCCTTAAATTTAAGTTTTAATTTTGAATCCTGCACATGTCACACAGGGCCATTTCACTGATCTTTGTAGTATACCCAACAATATAAAATTCAGCATAATAATTCAGTTTACTATTAAATGAACACGGCCAAATGGCTCGATATTCCATATGCTTGCATAGCTGCCAAGTATCCCGTTGAAAAATCTGGGATCAGCTGCAGCATGGCACCGGAAGTCACTTCTACACATGCCCAAACATGCGCAGAAGGAGCCTCCCTGGCAAGTAGGAAATGGGGGGGTTACGTGATTTTTTTCTATTGGGGTAACAGCGGGAAACGGATTAAAATCTGGGAAAATGGGAGACTTGGCAGCTATGTGCTCGCCATATATTCATCACAGTCTCACCCAGAAACAAGGAAGCCTTTGAAAGAAGACTACAATAGAAGGATAATCTGTATCCAGCTTTTCTCATCCTGTCCAGTAATAGGGCTGGAACTGTTTGTGCAAGATGGTCTTTGTAGATATAAACATTTTTAAAATACCTTTCACACTTTATAAGGACTGTAAATAGTTCAGGCACTCCTCAGGAATATTATCTTGAAATCGTAGCCTTTACATTACCTGTCTCTTAAGGTTGATTTATTACTTGGATAGAAGTACAAAATCCATAAAACAATAGGGAGCTTGAGAGGCAAGTCGCTAAAGTACTGTTACAGATGCCTGGATGTCGCTGTCCATTTGGCAGGTGGCTTGCCGATTGGAGAGTGAACAGTGCAGCCAGCATGACTCCATCTTGACAGTATAGATCCATGCCTTGGAAAGAGCATTAGAGTAATTTAAGAACTAGGGACTTGGAGTTGGGGCAGGGAACAAATTCATAACAAATGTGGGTCACACACAATCGGCATGATCAAAATGCCTAAAAACACCGTGGAAAGACACAGTCAAGTAGCCTGAGTTCCTGGAGCTTTATACTGGTGGACACATGTCTTTGGAAAGCTAGGCATTAAATGTGTACATCATGCTAAATGCAGCTTGCCAACCATTGATGGTGATCTCAGCGTTTAGTAAGCTTCTTAGTAAGCTTTCCCCCCTTGGGACTACAGAAACAAGAGGTCACTTGGTAGACCACACTACATGGCTGTTGGGCTGCAACAGGTTAAATGGCTCACAAGTTGTTCAGGCTTCATATATAAGAACACAATGTAGGAAGATCTCATTAATCACTGATAGACCTTTTAAATAGAATTGGTTTTCCCCTGGCAATAGACAAGGGTTCATTAGAAACAATGCACAGCAACAATTTCTACCCAATTTTGATATTTTCCACAGAACTTTTGGGAAACCAGGACCCTATTCCCGGTCACAGCATATGTAGAAATTCACGGACTGTATTTCCTGATTAAGAGGAAAGGCAGAGCTCAAGTGAAGAGGCAAAGCAATATGAAGAAAACCAGGGATTGCTACATTCCCTTTCAATGGAACCTCTGGCTTTAACTGAAATGTCCTCCATGTTTTATGAGTGATTTGTTTTCTTTGAAAACTATTCCAAATTATAGAAATCATTTTGGAGAGTTGCACCTTTCCATATTTTACCTGTTTTCTCTTTCCCAGCTGGGTTACCAATGCGAGGTTTTGCAATCAATGAAACCTTGGATCTCCAGTGTGTGCACATGATTGTCTCTGTGTATGATTCTTTGTGTGTAGATATGTGTTTTTGTGTGAGATGCAAGCATTATCTAAGATACAGAGACAGTATCCGCATATGAGCCATGTGAACACATCAGGAAGATCCGTTTCCTGTTATTTTCTGTAATTTATAATCCCACTAGGTATGATCAAATCATGATGCTGAAATAGGTGCAGCATCATGCATGCTTGACCACCTTTGAAGAAAATGTGGCTCACTCTCCACATACTTATATCAGTATTCATACTATAAGGATCCCCATTTGCATGGCTATTAAAATCAAAAAGTTTTCAATGGAGAAAGCACATTGTGTATTTGGTCTGGTTCTTTAGTTGCAGCTTCCACAGCTTGCAGTAGAAGTTAATGGGCAAAATCGGGCAAAGCAACAAAAGAAATCTGGGGCCAGCAAAACTGCATAAACACCTGGTTCAGAAACAAAGGAGCATCCACTTCAAAGGACATGTGAGTGAATGCTTGTGTTGCTATAAATGTCTCTCCCATTGCTCATTCTTCACAACAGTTTAGAATTTTTGTTTAGAGCCAGTTCTCCCATCACACTCAATCACAATTTTCAAACAATGGACTTTTGTGATGACTTCAGTTTGAGACGGAGAAAGCTAATTGGACCTTGTGAACAAATCACAAAATTAGTTTCCAGGATTTGCAAAGAAGACATTTCCTGTTTAAGTATTCTCTGATCCAGTTCTTGAGCTCCCTTCATCATTCTTCTGTGAAATAATGCAATGATTGGCAGTGCATGAAGATTTAGATCACCTCCACACCCAAATGACTTTATAAGCTGAAAGGACACATCTGATTTATTTAAACTCAGTCCAGTGCACTTGAGCTAGAGCAGCAGTGTCACAGACTGGGCAGAATTAGAACCAAATATATATATATAAAATAAAATGGCTCATCTGGGCCAAGGCTTGAGTATTCAAATTTGAAATGTGCTGTGTTTCTCAAATAAAATGGTCTTCTCCATTTCAATCCCTGGCATCTCCAGGCAGGAATGGGAAATGTTCTGGCCTGAAATTCTAGAGAGCCACTGCTAGTCAGTATAAATAAGAACACCTGAAGAGCCTGCTGGGTCAGGCCTTTAGTCCATCTAGTCCAGCATCTTCATTGTTATTAACTTGATGTAGCCAGCAAGGTGCCTCCAGATACTGGGGGCCAGGTGCGGGGAAGCTTTGGCCCTTCATATGAGTTGAACTACAACTTCCATCAGACCCACAAAGAACGGGCAACACCAAGAATTGTGTGAGTTTTAGTACAGCAATATCTGAAGGGCCAAAGGTTCTCAGATGTGGGCTATCCTGATCCTTGGCAATGCTGGTGGGGGTAATGAGAGTCCACAACATCTGGAGGGCACCATGTGGGTTAACCCTGCCATAAACAATACAGTACTGAGCTAGTTGCACCAACTGTCTGGCTCAGTTTAGGTACAATGCAAATTGCTGTGTTCCTAAAAGAAATGAACAAATCAAAACAACCTACAAAAATGTACACAACCCAGTAGCCCTGAGTTCTCTGGCTGATGGATGGGGCCAGAATGTGCTTCCCTGTGGCAGAATACAAGTGCGTGCTGGTTCTTAGGAACTAACGCCAAAGCACAATTAAAAGCCAAGAAGATTAAAATGCAGTTGAGTGCTTTACTTAATTAAATGGGTGGATTAATTAAATTAATTAAAATGTTTCAATTGATTAAATGGGTGAATTAATCAAAGATGGTGTTTTTTTGCCTATTGCCCAACAGATAGGGAAAGTAATGCTGGGCACACTTCTCTGGGGACATCATTTCATAGCAAATTCAGGGCACATCTCCAGGCCCTCATGCCTTTGGGTCAGCGGTGGGAAACTTCTGGCCCAAGTTAGACTTACCAGGGATATCAACTGAGCCCACAAGGCTGTTTTCCCCTCACCATGCCTAGCATGTAGGACAAATGAGGCCCATGAAGGCCAGATTTGCTTTAGGTGGTTTTGATTCTCAGATAGTGTGGAGAGAGCAGGCTGGACCATAGGCCAAATTCAATTAAACCTGGGCATATAGGCTCTTCTGCTCCTGTCTGGTCTTCTGCTTTGGACACTCATATCATAGGCTGGCCTCCATAGTATCTCCAACGTTATCACTCACAAATGTATGTACCATTTCCAGATTGTGCTTGATTGAATGGTAGGAGAAATTTGGGCTGTTTGGAACCATAAGGAAGAACAGTCAGAAAAGGATGTTTTAAGAAGGAAATCCATGTATGTTTCCCATTGTCTCAGCTTGCCTAGTTAAGTATCGGCACACATATGACCCGAGAATACTTCAGGGACAGTCACGCAATTCTGTCCTGTGGTACATTTTACCATCTTCCAGTGGTGCTGTGATGTAAGATTAAGTGCATGTGCAAATGGCAGAGGTCAGCAAAACATTTGGGGTAAATTTTATTTATGGATTTACTTCATGCTTATGATATCTAGCCCACTCTATCCCTAGAGCTAAGGGCGTGTTACAATTTAGATGCATTATGATGTTTTAATTTTCCTCCTTAAAAAATCTTTCCAGCTGTTTTCTATCTGCCTAAATGTTCCCCTTCACTGAATTTATTTAGAAACCACTTCTGCCTGGAAACATGTGTTAGCAACTCTCCTATTCTTTGAGAGATGTATGTGTAGGATTACATATTCAATCAACACCCTTGGTTTATCAGTATGGTAGCCTTACGGGCATCAAAGTGTTTGCATCTGTTCTTGACCATTGAATTAATTTGAAGATCTGCACTATTTGTTCATGTCCACTTTTTTTTTACCTCACAGTAATGACAAAATAGATCTATCTTCACATTCCTCTAAAAATGTTCCTTTCATCAATTTCATCTTTTATTAGTAAGCACTTCAAGTCACAAAATCCTTCATTCCTTGCCTTTTCAGTCAGTTGTATTTAGATTTTTGTTGGATTAGTTGTGAAAGCAAACCTGTGAGGTCAAAGCCAGAGGGAATCAATTTGAACTTAAAACCTTGAAATATTTCTATTTCTTTTAAATCATCAAAAGTGTGTAAACCTGGGTAGCTGCTTAATGCTGGTCAGAGAGACTGATTCTAATTTGCCTTGAAAACTGAAATGATTATTTACCTAAAAGAGTGTTGAAGAAATTACTGCAATTTGCCTTATTCATCAGGGAAGAGAATATTTTGTGCTCTAATTTAACAATATGAGGAAGAGGAAGGCCAAGTGCAAAAATATCATCCAATTCTTACTTAACTGTGAATACAGATAGGAGAGTCTGTCCATTTCAGTTTCTTTTGGATTATCATTATTCCAGTCTTCAGTTGTCCATATTTTCACACCAGTTTAAGATTTTTCTTTTTAAAAAGTCCTTATGAAAATTCATCAGCATTTTAGTGTGAATTACTTCCAATATATACATTTTAAATGCAATTTTGCATAATACGCACAACTTTGCAAAGCAATTCCGTCTAATTCCCTCACATTTTGGTGTGTTATTTTCACCAACTTTTATACACACTGTACTTTAGTACATGCATTCTTGTACTCATTGCTTGGCAGGCAAAATACAGATTCAGAAAAATGCAAAATTCACATCTGGCTGTGTTTCTATTCACGTATGGTTTTGGAAAGTACAGATGAGATGAGGTTCACTTTCAACTCTGAACTGAGTCAACTTGCTCTCTCACTCCTTGCTGTGAGAACTGGATCCAGAATTCTAGCACTCCAGCCTAACATCACTTGGTGTAATGTGGAAAATGAACGGTACTCTGACAACTCCAAAGCCACTTTTTAAAAACCAGTTCAGCCGACAAATACCATACATGAAATCAGATAGTGCTTTGTGCATTTAGTACAGGCAGAAGTGGGAGTTCCCTTTAGTAATCATCCTGCCAATTCCCTTCTAAAGTCTAATGGTTTTATTGGTGTTAAGCAGAGGTGTCTGTTTTCCTGAGCTCAGTCCCTTTCCCGTTCCTAATCAGGATCAGTTACATTGCAGTGGAAAAGACATTTTAAAAATTAAGACAGAACGTAAAAGGATTTGCTCCTGAGATTATTTGCTAATATATGCTACAGATGGCAGATTCATTTTTTGTGAAAAATAAGGGCTGGGCAGGGAATCCTAAGCAGATGTGCTAGTGGAGCATGGATAAGATTTATTGGAGCCTGAGTTTTTCGAAGGGAGTACAAGAGTTTTTGTCTGTATTAATCATTAATTGATCATTGGCTCTTAAAACCTCTGGGTGATAAAACAACAACAAACCAGTCATCAGAGAAAGGAAGCTATGCAGTGCAACCCCCCACCCCACCCCAGAAGACTATTGTGATGAGTTAGAAAGCAGAGTGAAGTAAGATTTTTTTAAAAAGAAGCCATCAGCTTCTTAGTGCAAATTTCTTCTAATATGCGCATTTTTGTAAAGCAATTTGCCCTAGCTGAATGCATTTTCCTGCAGACTTTGCCCTAGTATATACATTTTTGTAACTGGTTGGAGAATTGCAAAATTTGGAAAAATGTGAATTTCAAAGGACGGCTGTTTCCTTTTGTGTACTGTTCCACAAAGTGTGAAGTAAGTAGTTTTCATCTTTAAATGTGAACTGAATTGAATTTATGCCACATCTCTACATGTGAATAAGCCTTAAGTCAGAAAAGACAAAGAAGCTCAGGGTCAGAGTCTTCCATGTGACTTCCAGAAAGATTCTGAACAATTGAAACTTGGAAGTAAAGTGCCCTGTCTGCTCTCCTACCAACCTAATTGTTGAAAGAACATAGGCTGCTTTAATGCACTTTGAAATGAAAGTCCATTCTTCACAATGAGCTAACAAATGGGATTTGACAAAAGTCAAGGGGTTTCAGCTGCTGCTCTCACTATCCACAGTAAATCAGTAAGTATGGAGTTGATTAGTATCAAAAGTTGGGCTAGGGAACTTTAAAATTGGTTTTATATTTTGTGGGTGCCTTTCAAAATAATATAACTCCAAGTCTGAACTAGTTTTTACAAGTTGTATAGCTTAGCTGTGTTATACTGGCCTTTTAACGCAAGAGTAATGTTTTTGAGGTTTCATCTCCCTGCACACCAGAAATCAATTACCCTGCAATAGGATAACATTACCAGCAACAAATGCAGTACAGTTATTCCCGGGCTCTTTCGGCAGAGTCGGGTTTGGCATGTTAATTTAAGCTAAGGAATGAATACAAGCATTTCATCTATCTTTGGACCAATGTTGTGCTAAATGCCCATTTTAAACCATGGTTTAGCCTAAACTATATCCATGGAACCTTAGAACACTTCTCTTTTGTAGTACAAAATGAAGTCATAATCCCTCTATTCATCATCTATTAATCGTTTAATCTCACTGTAAACAAGTGGTACAGTGACAATAAAGTATTTCTATTTCTATCAGTGAGTGGTGAGTAGAAGGAAATGTTCATATATTCCTTACATATTTCCTAGCAGAACCTTAACATTTGTTTTGTGTGGGCATCCGTGTAGCATTTTATTGTGTTATTAATTCTAGACAAAGAAATTAAGGGCAAGTAAGGTGCCATTTCAGTTCAAAGGAGGAACAGGGAAGTGGGAAGAAGGAAGGAAAACAAATCCCTTGGAGGTTACCAGTCTACCTAACATTAGATTGTACCTGAAGCTAAATCCATCTAAAAAAATTAGACATGACTGATTTGACAATGCTATGACACATTCATAGGTATAATTTCAAGGGGAAATGAAAGTTACTGTGACCAATGGCCTGCTGCACATAACTGGTGAAGCTGGAGAGGAAAACCATGTCTGAACACAGTGCTAAACCACAGTATAGTGTTACTTGAACAAGCCTGAGACTTGTGGGCTCAACCCCTCTTCTACACTGGCATGGGAGGAGGCTGGAAAAATCTACTTCCATTTTCAACCAATCATAGCTTGTTCTCTCTCTCTTGATTTAAACCAGGGCAAAATGTGATTATTAAACAATGGATTGTCAAATATCAACCCATGATTTCTGATCCTGGCTTGTTCAGATAAACCATAGTTAAAACTAACCACTGTTTCTCGGTTGGACATAATGACAAAACTTTAGTTAGCTGAAAACAGAAGCTTCTTTCTCAAGCTCTATGGGAAGAGGTAAGTAATGGAGGCAGCAGACTTGTGCACATATTGCTACAATATGGTTTACTGTTCCATCCACACCAGGCCATTGCATTCTAAGAATATGCCAAAAGAGACACCATTGCCATAGGCCTATGAGAATCTCTAGCTTTTCTGTTACTTCTCATAGGGCCCATCTACTCCATACCATAAAAACCATATTATACATTTTTAAACCGTCATGAGTTCCTGCAAAGAATCTTAGGAAGTATAGTTTGTTGAGGGGTGCTGAGAGCTGTTAGGATACCCCCTATTTCCCACACAGAGCTGTAATTACCAGAGTTCCCTGGAAAGAAAGATTGGATGTCAAAGCACTCAGAACTGTAGCTCTGTGGGGGGAATAGAGCCTCCTTACCACTTTGTGCACCCTCAACAAACTATATTTCCCAGAATTCTTTGGGGGAAGCCATAACTATTTAAAGTGGTGTAATACTGCTTTAAATATACAATGCAGATGGGGTCCTAGCGAAGGGCAAGGCCACGGGTATTCCAAGCCTATATAACTGTTTCCTGACTTCCTATATTGTATCCACAGAAAACACTAGTGAAAGAAGAAAGATGGCATGTTCGAACCATTATAAAACTGTGTTGATGAGAGACATGAGAATGGTGAGTTTGGGTTTCTGTGGCACCTTGGGAACCAAAGCTATATGGGAGTTGAGAAAGGGAAAGGGCAAAGGTATCATTCTTGCCATTTACTACAGGAAGCTACTGTTTTCACTTCTGCAATAAAGAGTTCAAAAGCTAAATGTTATTACAATAAAATAGTCCATGACTAAAACTGTCAGGCACACTTCCAAAATACAGCAATAATATGAACATTAACCAAATTACTTCTAGGGAGATTTTTTTTCTGCAAGCTGAGCCTTTTTAACCCCCAGCAATTACATTTTTTTATTGTAAATATCACGCTACTCAACCAATCTAATGATGAAGCCCTGGAAATGATATTGCACAATATCTCAACACCTCTGCCAAATAAAATATGAGAGGGAATGTTTCATCCCTTGCTGATTAAACCTGTCTTTATTGCCAGAACTTTATATCTCCCCTTAAGCCATTCCTTTGAAATTTGATCCCCCAACCAGCTCAAATCTTATATGCTGAATATGGCTGCCGGCCCAAGGCTGAGGACCACGGAGATTATGGGATACCATTTATTTCAATTGGAAAGCATTACTCTCTGCACTTCTCGAGAGATGGCTCTGCATCGCTGGAAGCTTTTGTCTTTCTACAGACCACTTAACTGTGTCTAATTGCCTGTTGTATGATTTAAGTATTTCTGCAAGGCAGAAATCAGAAGGCTCCAAGATCTTAAAAGGATGTGGAAATAAGAGCTGCCTGGATTTGAACTAGGGTCATTTGTAATCGCTGGGGATCACCCACAGAAGCATGCTTTTCTGAATCAGACTCTTCTTTCAAGGGCCATCCTTCATTAGAAAATGGAGTGGGGGGGGGAAGAGAAGGCGTTGGTCACTATGATGTTAACATTCATTAGTTTGCAAATATTTTCCCTCACACACGAAAAAAGGAAAACCTGTTGTTGTATTTAATTAGGACATGAGATCCAGGTTTGCAGGTGCTGGTGCTGATACTACTAACACTAAGGATCTCTGGTGCTACTGCTGTTGCTATGGACCTTCATAGGAGAAATCAAATACAACTAGCCAATATGCAACCTGTCTGCCATGTGATGGATTCACACATCACATTGAGTCATTTGTATGTGGCCACATGTTGAGATGTTCTGAAAGTAAGAAGTTTCCATTGATTTCAGAGCCTGGAACTCCCAACTCCACTACCTAACACTGAAACAGAACAGCATAGGAATGGTCTTGGGGATAATATTTTAATTATATGTACAGTATTCATCTGGCATGCCATGAACAGTGGTCTGAAACTTCTGAGCCTATGTGTCAGTTGATCTTCATGTTAACATTTGGTACAATGTGTTTATGCCCTTTTGTTTCCCATTGTCATTCCCTTGGAGAACCTTTGGGTGACAAGTAACTAATAAGTTTAATAAGCACACATATGAACATATCTACCCTGGGTTGTAGTCAACTAAGCTTTACCCATAGTAATTAATGGACATGACTACCTTAGGTCCATTAAACTAAATGACTGCACTCTGAATAGCAGTTAGTCAAATGCAACCTCCTGTGATTAACATATCACACTGAATCACTTCTGTCTGGTCATTTGTTGGCTCACCAGGAAATATTGAGGTTCTTTACCAGATAGGGACGCGGGTGATGCTGTGGGTTAAACCACAGAGCCTAGGGCTTGCCGATCAGAAGGTCGGTGGTTCAAATCCCAGCGACGGGGTGAGCTCCTGTTGCTCGGTCCCAGCTCCTGCCAACCTAGCAGTTCGGAAACACGTCAAAGTGCAAGTAGCGGGAAGGTGAACGGCATTTCTGTGCGCTGCTCAGGTTCACCAGAAGTTGCTTAGTCATGCTGGCCACATGACCTGGAAGCTGTACACTGGCTCCCTCGGCCAATAATGCGAGATGAGTGCCGCAACCCCAGAGTCGGTCACGAATGGACCTAAATCTGCCTCCCTCCGCTCTCTCTCCAGATGTTGTTGGACTGAAAGTCCTATCATCCTTGACCATTGGCCATGCTGTCTGGCCCTGATGGGAGCTGGAGTCCAACAATATCTGGAGAGGCGCAGGTCCCACATTCCGGCCCTAAAGGAACTAGCATTTTTTTTAAAGCAAAAGGAACCTAAATTGCCAGCTCGATATATGCATCCAGACCTCCAGTTCAGATGTTAGGAGCCACCAAAGAAGCTTTTGACCACTGGAAAGCTCAGCACTGCAGCCAGTTTGTCCACTTCCCAGTATTTCCAAACCGCTGTGACTGGGTGTGGTTGTGAAAGAAGGTGGCAGGGTTTTAAGCATTTATGGTTTGGTTCTGCCTTGCCTAAGCCCATTCTTAGCAACAACACACCACTGGTGTCACAGCTTTTCAGACCTCCATGGCATCTCTTTGTCTGTCTCTAAACCAAAGAATGGGAAGAGATTTAAATATCAGTAGGTGAATAGTTCAGCTTTATGGCTTAAAACAGGGGCTAAGAATGCCTCAATATTCTCCCTAGACCACGCCCCCTCACCGGGTCACTTTTCTCATTTACCCTGCTCTACCCCCAACCAAAAGTGCTTTTGCCCACCAGTGGCAGGCAGCTCCTGGAAGATGGGCCATGTGGAAATAATTGCCTTTTAGCAGAAAAAGGTTCCTCATCCCTGGCTTTTAAAAGAGACACTGTGAAGATAAGGGACCCTGCACAGGAGTTCGGTATTTTATCATAATGGATGCTTTCAACCCACTACTTGTTTAGTTATAAGCACTTTGAGATGCATTGTGAGGGGTTCACACAGAGCACAGATAGTGCAGTTTTATCTTCATTTCCCCCTGTACATATGAAGAATTTGCTATTTATAACCTTTCCCCTCATTCATTCATTCATTCATGCATGCATCCTTTCCCTGAGGAAACTGCTAAACATATAGAGTTTTTCAACAGCTCACTCAGCCATACTATTCCAGTCCCTCGATGTTGCACAAATATGTTGCTATAGCTGAGAAAATGAATAAAAAGCCTTTCCAATTTGCTTAGCAATTCAAGGATGACACAAACATCTAGGACACTCCTATAAACCTGCAGTGAAAACAGCGACTTGTGCTGCAGCAGCCACAATCACATGCACACCCCATTAGTCTTAGGAGAAACATACAAAAATAACCAAGTGCTTTGATTTATAACTGGCAGCTTGGCTTTGGTAGCCACTCAAACAGCCCTTGGGTGCCATACTGCTACGTGGACATCAGCAGATCTGTTTCTCCTCTTCTATCCCTGTCTTGTTTAGAAAATGAGAATCTGGGGCAGGCATCCCCAAACTCGGCCCTCCATAAGTTTTGGGGACTACAATTCCCATCATCCCTGACCACTGGTTCTGTTAGGTAGGGATGATGGAAGTTGTAGTCCCAAAACATCTGGAGGGCCAAGTTTGGGGATGCCTGATCTGGGGTAAGCTATGAAGAAATCTGCTGGGATTTCAAAGATAAGCATGTGATGATGGTGATGATTTCATTAATGACCTGCTTCCCATCCAAAGCAATTTACAATACCAAAAGGTATGCACAGAACAATTGCAGACTTATTATTATCAAATATTTATTAATTTGCATACTGTTTATGGGGTGTTAGGGTTGTTACGAGTGAGGTAGTACCTATGGTCATGGCCACATCATTCTCCTTCTGGGATAGTTTGCCCATCTTTGGTTCCTGCCCTGCAATCAGCTTTTACCTGTGGCTTCTAGACGCTGTCAGCATGTGATAGTGGCCACACCCTGGGAAATGGCTTTGACCAGGTAAGGGTAGCCAATGGATCTCAAACCCTTGATGAGTTAGAGACTTCCCTTACATGTGAAGACAGACTCTGGCAGATTGAGTGGATGAGACCAATAGAGGTGCCAATGATCAAGAAGATAGTTTCTGCAGGTGCTGTAGAGGAAAGTGAGGGGCAGATGGGGCCCCGCCAACCTGAGAATATAGCCCATCTAGGAGAAGGAAAACTTTCAAAGATGTACTGCAAGGCAGGAAATATTTGGAAGAAGAAAAGGATAAGCAGTAAACCCTACACAAATCCAGAATGCAGTCCCTAAGATGGTTGGGTGGCACATTGCATGCCTTCTTCTGGCAATTCCTGCAGCCAAGATGGTGCCGAACGTATTGTGACAGGAGGGGGGCTGTGGGAAGATGTGCATCCCAGTTTCTGGCATCAGCATGTTGGAGGGTATGTAATGGTAGCATCTGCCTAGCTATTGTACTATAAAGAGAAGCCCCAAGGTAGGCAAATTTTCAGACACTGCACTTTCCTTTTGTTCACTGCATTTGGGCTCTCTGTGGTGTAGTGGTTAAGAGCGGTAGACTCGTAATCTGGGGAACCGGGTTCGCATCTCCGCTCCTCCACATGCAGCTGCTGGGTGACCTTGGGCTAGTCACACTTCTTTCAAGTCTCTCAGCCCCACCCACCTCACAGGGTGTCTGTTGTGGGGGAGGAGGGGAAAGGAGAGTGTTAGCCGCTTTGAGACTCCTTTGGGTAGTGATAAAGCGGGATATCAAATCCAAACTACTCTTCTTCTTCTTCTTCTTCTTCTTCTTCTTCTTCTTCTTCTTCTTCTTCTTCTTCTTCTTCTTCTTCTTCTTCCTCTATGTCAGAGGTGGATTTAGGGGCGTGCAACCAGTTTAGTAACACTGGGCATGGAGTCTGGGGGGCACTGCAACTATGATGTCAAATGAAATCCGAGAGGCAGGGGCTCTGAATTTTGGCATCGCACAGGGTGCCACTGAAATGTGAGATCCCAAGATCTGCCACTGTCTATGTACACATGGAGAGCAGGACCCAGAGGCTTTGGGGCTCAGAAAGCTGATACCCCCACCTGATCCCTCTGCTGCCCACCATCAGTGCCTAGCAACATCAGCTCCAAGGGGTATTTTCCAGAGAACCTATGATCCAATCAAACCTAGCATCCATCTTGTACGAAAAAGAAGCCCAAGAGAGCGTGGATGAAGCCACTGCTTGGAAATATTTGTTTTTCTCAGCTTGAGGCCTCAGGTTATGTTTGACTTTTGGCACTAAAGGAACAACCCGTTGACCCAGGAGCAAACCGTTATATGCTGGATAAACAGCGTAATGGAGTCAAATCTTAAGAAGTGGTTGCATCGCATCACTCTCTGTGTGGCTTGGGAAAATTCTTCTCTAATTAGTATCATTAGCTCGTCGTGTCACTCAAAGAATCTTGTTGACATATTTTCTCCAAACTGAATCAATGACGGCTTGTAAATCCATTTAGGGCGAAGGAAAACAAAAACAAACGTGTAATGTTCGGTCGCAAGCCGAGAGTGCAAGTGAGAGTGAAGATGGCAGAGCATTCATGAGGACAGTGTGTACGTTGCCTTTGTATAAGCTCTGGTTCTATTTATGCAAGCACCATTTGTGCTAACCAAGCAGCTACTGATGTGCCATATGTTCTTTGTGTGCCTAGCTTTTAAGCAAGCAAATGCTCTTTGGAAGTAGAAACAGCAATGTTTACACATAATACTTTGACATGCATATTTTACGTGCACGCTTGAAAATATGGTCCAGAGTAATATTTCCCACATGCTTGGTGTACAAAAATAAGCAAAGTAGAATTGGCTCAAAGTCTACCCTGATGTGATTTAGGGGCACATCATTAGCTACGGCTGCAGTGCTTCATTAAATGAGTGAATATTCAGGAGTGCTGTCAGATTTTGCCCAGTCTAAGGAAGGGAGACATTAGCAACCAGGAAGACTTTCACTGATATAATGTGTAAGGGAAGAACTCAGACTCACTGACTTAATTGTTTCTCTTTCTTAATAGAACTAACAAAAGAATCATTTGTATGTTTTATTAATAGCTAAAAGCATCATGTTTGTATTGTATGCCAGACTCATACTCTGCTGCTGGGGAACATGGGAGTCAATGTGATGGGAGATTTCAGTTACCTCAGCAGTGTTCATTATCAGCAAGGCTTTGGGAAGATCTAGTGATGGAACAAGGAAGAGCCATAATTAACTGGTATAACAATACAGGGGGCTATGCCAATTAAAATGCAGGAAGTCTTGGTGCAGCTAATATATTACACCAGTTTTCACTCATCAACCTTCATCTGTTACACTTGGACTGAAGGGATCATGGTGACCACTCTGGCTGTCCTGTCATCAATAGTAAAAGATAGAATTTGCTGGGAGGATAAATGTGAAGCACCTTTAACTGTGATTTAGTAGAGAAGTCTTTCTTTGTTTCCCGGCATGGCAGGCGGGTGGGCGCAGTGCGGCTGCCGCCTGGAGGGCCGCCGCCCTGCGCCATCCAGCCTGGCCGCCCCCTGTTGCACCGCCCCTGCATGCGGCGGAGGTGGCCGCAGGCCCGCGCGCCTCCGGAGAGCGGCTTGAACAGCTGAGAGGCGCGCCTAGGGCTGCATCCGGCACGCCTGGGGCGGCCTCCGGCGCGCTTCTCAGCAAGCGCAGCGGCGGCCCTGGTGGCCTGGCGCCCTGGTGCCACGCGCCACCGGACCCGGGCCTAGAGACGGCCCTGATCAAATGTTTTCAATCCACAATGTATGCTGATTCAGCCACTTACAAATTATTAGCAGGGATAGTGTAACCAAGGAGGAGAGGCTAGCTGAGTAAGCAGGTATCTGGTGGCCAAAGTTGAAGATACAAAGGAGGTCCATTATAGCTTGGGAGACAAGTCGGGAAAGGTGTTGAGTGGTCATCAAGCCACACATCTTCACGATCCAGAGAAAAGGTAGCTATTTTTCATTTATAAAAATACTGGCTCCCTGAATGGGGTCAGGTGTGGCACCAAATCAGATTCAGCAGACTAGGCATTAGGGTCAGAGCCTGGAGGAATCTGGTGGGTCAGGAACAGAGATGGGACAGTGAGAGAGAATGTGGCCAGGTATGGATTTTGGTGGGTCAGATTCCAGTCCTTTTTCATTTGACATAAATATAGTTTTACCAATCAGTCTAGGGCTGGCCAACACAATGCACTCCCAGATCTTGCTAGACTCCAACTCCCGTCAGTTCCAGCTAGCATGTTGAATGGTCAGGGATGATGGGAGTTGTAGTCCAACAACATCTGGAGACTACCATGTTGACTACCCCTGGGTCAGAGCATAAGATGTTGGATAGCGGCCTCATTCAAAAGGGGCTCTTCTATTTTGACATTTTACCTACAGCCCTCAAAGCTCTTTACTGGCTAAGTCAAAGCCCCATTTCTTTCTTCATCCTTTCCATGTCTAGCTACTCCATGTTCAAGTAATATCACTCCCACCACCAGGCACATTAGCACAGTTGCATAACACTTTATCTTAGCACTGTATTCTGCCCCCACCCTCTGGGAAATGTTTATTATAAAATTCATACCATGTGAGATCAGCTCAATATGTTTCCAATAGGGTTTGGCAAAACATGTGTCGGAGAAACTAGATAAGGTAGTACTGAAAATCAAGGACAGATTGTTGGGTAATGAACACCACAACTTCTATTCTTGCTGAATAATGGACTCCATAATACCAGTAATAACTTTGCTTTTAAAAGCTATGGTGGTTTGGTTACGGGAGACGTATGCAGCAACAAAAACCTAGTTGGTGGTCTTAGCTTTTAACAGACTGTTGCTTTAACAAAGTCAAATAGTACAAATTCTGGTGATTTATCATCGGGCTAGATTTCACACGCTGGGCAAAGTGCCACAAAGTTGGGATCAAAGTTATGGAAGCTGCACTAGACATATATTTCTTTTCTTTTTTAAAAATAATAATATATTTTTATTAATTTTTGCATATATATCCATATAACATTTAACAATCATTTCTGTCCTATACAGTGTTTTTGACTTCCATCAACCACTTCTAAAGATTTTCCAATTCCATAACTTCTTCTTGTATTTCTTATTTCACTATTACTTTTTATAATCATAAATCTATAATCCTTCTCTTTTTCCTCTGTAATATTTCAAACCTTTCTCCTTACAAAACGTCCTGCAAACCTACTAGCATAATCTGTTGTTTACAGTTGCTTTTTAAATAATTCTCAAATTTAATCCAATCCCTTAAGAACTTCTGGTCCCTTCGGTTTCAAATTCTTCCTGTAGACATATATTTCTTTTCAATCAGCATTTTTTTCCTAATCAACAACTGACAGTTTGTCTTTACACACTATCTTTTAGACTTATCGCAGGCCATACGCCTATTTTTTTATTTCAAACCAGTAGTCAATAAGAAACAGACAACATAACTTTCCCACTAAGCATGGTTTGAAGGGAGGGAAGAGACCATGCATAACTGCCCCTGCCCTTTGAAAATATATTCCTTGGATTTAATCAGAATTTGCCTATATGGGGTTGCCAGTCTTTTTAGACCTATGGGCACATTTGCACACCAAAGCAACTGTTATGGGCACAAGCCCACACCATAGCCTTTTCTATCAATTTTTTTCCATTGGAGGCTGGTGGAAGGATTAATTCATTCTTAAAAGAACATAATATCATCCTCCATATAAGCTGAGAACGTGTTGCATGCTGTGCCCCACTGGTATTCAATGTGAGCTCTCCTCTTTCATTTTAAAAGTTTAGCAGCGTACCTGGCATATAACATGACAAAAGTGGGATGTAATGAGTATATTCCACACAAGTATGTTTTGTCTAGTTGGTGTTCACTTTTGACAGGGCCTTTTCGGTGGCACTTTCCTGTTTATGGAATGCCCTCCCTGGTGAGGTGCATCTGCTGTTCTCTTTATTGACTTTCAGGATCAATTTAAAAGCATTCTTGTTTACACAATCACACACTGGATTGTTGAGACACTGTTCTTGGCAACACTGAGAAACTGGTTTTTGATTGCATGCGTGCGCGCACACACACACACACACGTTATTTATTGTTGATGTGTCTGTTGCCCTGGATAGGATATACAGTAAATAGAATGGATGAATGAATGTGGTGATTGTAATGTAATGTGTGATGAACATGCTCCAGAAAACTACCCCCAGAGGCCACCAGCTCCTCCTAACCATACACCCATCACAGAGTGTGAAGAAGGTGCACTATGAGACAATCTGTGTGTGAAAGCCTGACTTTTGTGATCTTTCTCCATTTTTGAGAGGAGGGAATCAAGTGAATTGTGGTAGCGGAAGACAGGTGTGTCCAGAATTGAACCCATATCTGAACTAGACTTTCTTTGCTTGAGAATCTCTTATTGCTGCTTCTCCTTTTTTTTGATATTTACTAACATAGAAGGAGCAAATGCAAACATAACTAGGAGAGCATCAAAGGAATTTGCAAGGTGAGTTATAATAGGGATGCACTGTGAAAGAAGCTATACCAGAAACATTGTGATTAAAACTTGCCAAGAAAAGGGGGGGGGAGAATCAGAATAATTATGTTAAATGGTCCAAGTGAGGAGAAAATGTCTGTGATCCCGAAAGAAAAAACCAGACTCCAGCGTTAGATTTGAACCATGAATGAAATAAACATAATAATATATCAACAGAATTTCATGACACAAGGTTGCTGACATGAAAATGATAAAGGTTAAGCTTTATATTTAACTGCCAGAGACCTTTTTTTACCTCAAAATTTCGACATCTGTGAGCATTCAAACATAGATGAGTTACAATCTGCACAGAATGCAAGATTAATTCCTATTGTTGCAGATGCTGAATGGCCATCTATTTGTTAAGAAGATGGATTGCAAAGATTCCAGTTGATGATGAATGAAAGCTAATGACAAGGAAATGTTCTCCTGATGGCTGGCTGGGAACCTTTCTCCAGCTTTGAGATCTATGACATCTGAGTTCAGAAAGGTGACCCCCTCCAGCTACTGAAAGGGGTGTGTGTGGTTAAACTGGTTGCAGACACTATGGCAGTTATCTAAAAAGAATCATATACTAGCAGAAAGAGGAACCAATGAATTGGGTGGCAAGATACCTTAGGGTGCAGGGAGGGCTTCTCTGGAATGTGGTGAAGAAATGACAACAGGTTGACTCCCTGCCATAGGAGTGCCTATTTCCTTCCAAAGTGCTCAACTTGCTTATAAGCTGTAAGCAGGTAAATGAAGCAAATATTATATAGATACCATAGGTCTACAGCACTCTCTCACCCAAAGCCATTTAAATGGAATTCCTCATCATTCAGAAAGCTAAGAGCAAGTAACAGTGTTATTGTCATTTCATTTTGACATACCGGTACTTTGGAAGCTCCCCTCCCCTCCCCCATCCCAGTTCATTCATTTATTCATGCTATGAAAACCTGAAAAGCTTTTGAAAATCAATGTGGAATAACAGAATAATGGAATTGTAGATTTGGAATGAACCTTGAGGACCATCTAGCTCAGGGGTAGGCAACCTAAGGCCCAGGGGCCGGATGCGGCCCAATCGCCTTCTAAATCCGGCCCGTGGACAGTCCGGGAATCAGCGTGTTTTTACATTAGTAGAATGTGTCCTTTTATTTAAAATGCATCTCTGGGTTATTTGTGGGGCATAGGAATTCGTTCATTCCCCCCCCCCAAAAATATAGTCTGGCCCACAATATGGCCTGAGGGACGGTGGACCGGCCCATGGCTGAAAAAGGTTGCTTACCCCTGATCTAGCCCAACCCCCTGCAGTGCCGGAATATGCAGCTGATCAAACCTGCAACCTCAGTGTTATCAGCACCAGGCTCTAAGCAACTAAGGACATTTGGACCTGACTAAGCAACTCTAAGTGTTATCAGCACCAGGCTCTAAGCAACTAAGAACATTTGGACCTGATTTCTCCTCTGCACAAATAAAATGAGCAAGAATGTTACATTAAAGCGATTCCTAAAAAGGCAGCCTTAATTTTCACTAGCTCTCTGATTACTTCATGCAGATAAGTTATACGAAGGGATAAGGGATGCTGTCATGAACTGCTTATGAGTCTCTGGAATATAATATCACAACTTAATAGGAATGAACGAGCCTTTCAGCTGGGCACGCAGTCCCCTTGCTGCCCCCTGTGAGACATGCAGTGATAAAACCAGGAAATCTTCACTTAAGCACCATTTTCCATTTGTGCAAATCATGAAACTATGGTTACGAAATTTGGAACAAGCCAGAAACTTAAACCAGCTTCCCACACTGCTATATAATCTGCTTCTTCAAACACAGGCTCCATGAAGCACTGGTCTGCCATTTTCAGGCAACAGGAGCCCTTATAGAGCAGCTCTTATGTTCCATAGATGTGATGCTGGGAACTGAACACCACACCTTTTTGCTGATGGTGCTACTTCATGCTGCTGGTCAGGACAGCACACTGGAGAGTTCCCCCATTTCTCCCGAACTTTGGAATTTTAAACATGCATGAAGTTTGTTGCTGGTGGTTTCTAGATGGGGAAACATTCAGCCATGATTTGATCCCATACTGCCCTAAGTGATACAATTTAGACTTTTTCCATTTGATTCTTCTGAACCTAAAAAAACCCCTGGCATCCAGCCTAGACAAATATACTTACACAGGGAAGTCCATCTGGGCTCCCTTGAAATCGCTAGGGTTTACTTCCAAGTAAATGTGTTTAGGATGGAGTGCTTTTGAAGGGGAAAAAAATCAAAGCAAATGCAGACACTATATCTTGATGATTTTATTTGAGAAAGCAAGAGCAAGAAAATGGTATTTTCATCTGCGCTCCATATGACACCGATAATTTTCCAAAGCTGTCTGAAGTGATTACTAAAAGAAAAGAATGAACTGGCCCACCGCACCGTAGAATTAGCTGCTGAGCACTTCAAAGATTTCTCTTTTGTTCCCCTGAATTCAATGGACCAATATTCAAGAGTCTACTGGAAACAGAAGAAATTATAAGTCATTTTTTCCTAGAATAGTCTCCTTTAGGTGGTCATCAAATAACTTGCAAGTGTTTGATTGTTTTATCAAAATGAAAGAGTTATTCCTTATATTATTCTAATGCACTTAATGAATTGTCTTTAAAATGCCTATAGAGGAGATTGCCTTTAAAAGAACTTTCATATCTGCTGGCTGTAATAACCTTGAAGTGACACACAAGCCCCCGCCCAAACCCCCAGTCCCCCACTGCCTAGCAGTGTGCTGTGTGCAAACTGCAGAATCTACCCAGTTGGATCATGGCATGCATCAAGAATGAGAGGGGAGCAAACCATGGTTCATTCATTCAATTATTTATAGGCCATAGCGTGGCGGGCTTTGGTCCATGGGGTCACGAAGAGTCGGACATGGCTAAACGACTAAACAACAACAGACCACAGATTCATTAAAACACAGCGAGGTGCCGTACAACACTAAAAAATAAATAATAAATGAAGCCACTATGACATACTGTCCAACATTTTCTTACGTGAAATCAGGACATGCGTCCCTCCTGGGCAAGTCATGTGAAGTGCGCCATGTTCTCACCCGAAAAGTGAGAGTGAGACAGAACACAGCACTGATGCTCTGGGCTTGTCAGAGGGTTGCACCAGAATGATGGGCCTTTAGCACTGTGGCACAACCCTGCTCCTGAGCCCAGAGCACCAAAGCTAGTGTCAGGGACTGGACTGAAGTCGATGAGATGGAGGAGGAATGGTGGCGATCACCCCCGCTTCTCCTGAAGCTTCCAGAGAAGAGGAAGGCAGTATTGAATTACAGCAGTGGTTTGAAGAAGGTCAAAGCTCAGAGACAGGTGAACAGAAGAGTTGGGGGGGGGTGTTGGGAGAAGAGATAGGGCGGACTGAGACAGAACAGCCAGCTGATACATTGTCACTGGAGAGTATTTCTGACCCCCCTTCTCCCAGAATTCGGCAGTCATTGAGAGTGCAAGGGATTAGGACTCAGAGACAATTAGCCCCTATCGGCCACCATAAGGAGAAGTGCTGTTGCTAGGAAGGGAGGGGGAAGGAGATCAGTTGGAGCAACGCCGTTAAGAGAGACAGGCGGCATTCTTTGTCTCTCTCTGCGATATTTGAATAAACTCATTAGTAAGAACTCTTTGTTATTTCTCTGCTTCTTGCTGCCATCGAGGGAGGGAAAGATTTCCCCAATACTTGACAGCTAGACAGAAAGGCATGCTGGTCTCATCAGAGGGTCATGCCAGAGGGCTAGACCTTCGGCACTCTAGTGTGACCCTGTTCACAAGTGCCAAGGTGAGAGTCTTTTGGTCTGGTGCTCTGGCACAAGGACTCACAGCAGAGTGCCAGATGAAAAAATGAGACACCCAGGAATCAAACTGGCATCGGCTTGCTTAAAACGGGGCAGTTGACAAGTATGTTATGATAAAGTCATTTTTTAAAAAACAGTAAAGACTGCTTGCTAAAACAAATAAGAAAAAATCTATCTGAACAAACGAATTTTCAAGAGACATAAAAAAAGGTAGGGATGACTCAGGCTGGATCTCTACTGGCAAGGAGTTCCACAGGGCAGGGGCTGCCACACTAAAATTTAGTTTAGCTGATTGTGTATTTCAGCAAGATTTTGCATTTCTGCAAGACTATGTTTTAAAAAGAGCTAGCAAAGGATGCAATGGGTTAACTTCCAGGTCAGTGTACTCTTGGCAATAGCTGCTAAATTGGTTTGGTTTTTTTCAGTGACTCACAAGCAACTCAGTAACAGGACATGAACTTTTCCATTTGAACTACTTTCTATTTTGATAGGAGTCTTAAAAAAAAACAAAAAACCAGGGCGACCCCGTTCTCACTTACACCAATGTAGCCAACTGTATTACATCAGGGTGGGATTAAGGTAAGAGGAAACCAAGTCCAGAAACCTCATGACTCCTTGTGGACACTGAATTTATTTTAACTGGATGAAAATTAATTCTTTGTATGAAGTAGAGATTGTTTAGCAAAACAAACAACGGGTGTTCCATCAAAACCTCCTTTTTGTTTAACTTAACCACTCAGTGTCTAAGGAGATTTATTGTGTTAATGGCGAAGGAGAGCTTACCAGTTGGAAGGCGTTATCAAAAATGTCATTGGGCTGCCTTACAGGACAACTATTGGTATTCTCATTTTAAAGAACACCTAAGGAATTCTCATCAAGGACCACAGTTTGGGGGCAAATACTTTCACTGCTGTTCTTTAAATTAGTCATACCCAAACTATTTATTTTATTTACTTATTATAAAAAGCAACCTTTCCACACTAGATGCCTGAGGTGGCAAACAGTAAAACCAAAAAAATTCAATGTACAGTGAAATAATGTGCCATAAAAACAAAAACGAGAAAATAAAACCAGTAGCCAACCAGAAATTAAAAGCGGTAAGTTGCAGGCATGGGTGAATCTCTCAATTTAAGCTTTTCACCATTTCTTTTTTTTTCCAGTCTTAAATTCACATTTCCATATCAGTTTGTGATTTTTAACGTCCTCGTGAAGATGCATCTGCATTTTAGTACAAGTTCAATGCAATTTTGCCTAATAACACATACCTTTGCAGGCAAGTTTCCCTAATATAATGCATTTTTGTATGTTCTTTTCACCAATATATGCAGCTTAATGAATGTTTTAGCATAGTAAATGCAATGTTGTAGACATTGCTTGGCTGGAGACAACAGGGAAGCATTTGGAGCAATCCTATAACAGTGTTAAAGTAATCCAACTGTCATCTGGCCTTTCCTAGTCCACTTCACAAAGAAGTCTGAAGAGAAGGTAGCATGTGGATTTCTTGCATTTCTCCTTGATGAGGAGAAGCTCTTACTTTGGTCTTTTCTGGCTGATGTACTACTACTACTACAGTAATAATAATAATAATAATAATAATAATAATAATAATAATAATAATACAGGGTGAGTCTTTTAAAAGAGGTCCCATGGAACATGTGTACTCTGTATCCACGGGGCCTCTTTTAAAGGACTCATTCTGTATATTACTTATACCCTGGCAATCTGACTGGGTTGCTCCAGCCACCCTGTGCGGCTTCCAACACAGCAAAACATCAAACATAAAAACCCTCTCGATACAGAGCTGCCTTTTGATTTTTTTGGAAAGTTGTGTTTGACATATGACCGAAGGGCATTCCACAGGGAGGGTGCCACTACCAAGAAGGCCCTCTGCCTGCTTCCCTGTAACTTCACTTCTTGCAGTGAGGGAACTGCTAGAAGGCCCTGGGAGCTGGTCCTCAGTGTCCGGGCTGAACAGTGGGAGTACTACTGTGGATTTAAAAAGAGAGAGCACAGAACTAAAGACACAGCTAAAGCAAGAGAGCAGGTGTAGTTTGAGGGATTTGGTTTATTCCCAGAGGTTTGCAAGTAGAACTGCTCACAATACTGTCCCAAATTGTAAGAAATTTTAGCATGCATAATGTGAGATGAGGCACCATGAGACAACTGTGTAATCTTCTGTGTTTGCTTTGCACTGATGTGTAACTACTGTATACCAACACATGCTGTTTGATTAGAGTTCAATATGAGTCAAAATGCCTTGGACTAGTCAAATAATTAATTCCATAACCAGTTATAAAGTTATGAAGATATGAAAGGGAAAAGTGTTCCTCTTCTTTCTTTTTAATTCCCCCCATGCATGTCTATTTTGTAAACGACATAGTGCCTTATAAATCCAACATGCCCACCTATATAAAAACCTATTTCATACTGCACTTTTTTTTACACTGTGCAAAATGTGTCTAGTTACATGTTAGAAGAAAGACATGGGGAAAGAATCAAATCTTCTTATCTCAAGGCGAAATGGCCCTGAGCTCCAAGGGAAGCAGCCTTAGATAGGTTTTCCCCTCCCCTTTGCAAGGGCTCATGGGACAACTTTTTCCCATGAGCCTATCACCTTGCCCAGTATTTTGCTGCAATCTATGGAGCACAGCGCCACTGGGCAAAGGCATCTCATGGTTACTGGGCACGGAATGAGGCTTATGATATCAACAGTTTTATTTTCAATCCGTTTCCTGATGATACCTAGCATGAAACCTGCCTTTTTCAAAGCCAGCCACTGCAACATCTTTGGGCTTGTCCACACTTCCGCTTGTCCTGTGCTTCCTAGGCACAGATCTGAGCAGTTTTGCCTTTGTCCCACCACTCTCACCCAGAAAACCCATTCCTCAGAGCTAAAACCTGCAGAAAACCTGGTTGCTGTTTGCTCTAATTCAGTGGTAAACAGCAGGTTTTCCAAGGGGAAGGTAGTGGTTGAAAGCAGAAGTGTGAACAGGGTCTTCATCAAGCTATCTGCTATGACCCGAAGATCTCATTCCTGTCAGTCACTGCCATGATTTTTTGTTTGAAATGCAGAATTTTTTTGGCCCGACACAGACTGTACACTTATTTACATTGAATTGCATTCGCCAGGTTGCTGCCCTTTCATTCAGTTTGGAGAAGTCCTTTTAGAGCTCTTCACACCCTCTGTTTTAACAGAAATTTAGTACCATCCACTAAATTGTTGATGGACTTTCTGGCTGGATCGGTATAATGCAGATTATTATTTTTAAATCATTTCCTGGTCTAATTAGGGTCTCTCCTATGGCTTCAAGCTGGAAGAAAGGGATGTTGGAATCCCCAGAAAGTGCACTAGAAAACTGTTAAATGTGTTGACTGTGGTTCCAAATGCTCAACTCTTTGTTAACCACATACTGGTTCACATATGCATGCATGTCACTTGGTCTCTTTCCACTTGATGACTATGAGGTATGAGTGAGCTGACTTCCTAAGGTAAAAATGCATTTGGACAGGGGAGTGACCCTCAGTGTACCTTCCAACTCTGCAATTCTATGATTCTAAGAAGTTTGGCAATGTGAAAGCGAAGCCGTGCGGAAACCAATTGCGCCCTGCGAGGGCGGGGCGGGCGGCGGAGCGATCTCCGCCCCTCAGCACCAGGGCGCGCGATCTGCTCAAGACGGCCCTGCATGCAGGCATGCTTTGATACTCTAGAATCAGACACATGCTCTGCTTTTGTTCTTTGTGGCATTCAAAAGAATATGTGTGCAAGCACGCGTGCGCGCACACAATATGAAAAACACATTGCAACTTCTAGAAAAGGTACACAATTTAACAAAGATACAAAATCTGTTCTGCTCATTACTTGGAAATACCTTCTAAAATGTCAAGGTAGAGAGAAAGAAATTCCACGGACTTACCAATATGCTTCTGGGCCTGAAGTTTATCCCAAAAATGTAGATAGCAGAGAATTTGGAAGCTGACATTTGGATTGGAAAAGGAAAGCTGGCTAATATTATATGGAGAACTCCAAATCACGAGCGTTTGGCTACCAATGTATATTTCTATTTTCCTTTCCTTTCCTTGGCATAGCAAAATTCCTTGCTGTATTCCTAGTTTCCTGTGAAGTATATTGTACTGTCAAGAGGTTTGGTTAGTCATAATCAAATCAGGTGACAGCCAAGACGGAATATCGTGTAACCTTTTTAATAATGATTTGTTCTCCTTTCATGTTTGTATCCCAAATGTCACGCAGGCATGATTGTGCCACTACAGTCCAGCCATGGAATGAGCAAAATCATCCATTGACCCTGCCTAGCAGTCTGGCTTACTGCAAGATATAAATGTTGCAGGTGCCCACTGGTATTACTTCAAAGATTCATTACCATAGCCTTCCACTGGAAAAGCAACCTAAGGTAACCAGTTCACTGTGCAGCTTTGGAAAATGCACTTTAATTACTGGAGGTCTAAGTGGCCTCAGCTGCTAGGAGAAGATTTCAGATGGAAAGACAAGCGCGGCCATTCCTGGACTGCAGATGGGTTGATCGCAGTGGTTTGGTCGTTGTTAACTTTATGACAGGACTACTGCAATGCTCTCTACATGAAATTTCCTTTGTGCTTGGTTGGGAAACTCCAGTTAGTGAAAGATGCTGCAGCACAATGACTGACAAGAGTGAGAGTCTACCAGTATACTAGACCTGTGCTCAAAGATCTGCACAGGCTGCCAGTTCACTACCGGGCTGACTACAAATGTACCATTGTTGGCATGTAAAGTCCTTAATGTCTTGGAACCAGTTTACTGAAGGGATGGCCTTAGCCTATACATGCCAGTTTGATCTGCAAAACTTGCACTTCTGTAAGTGCCACACAAGGTCCCTTCTACATCTGCAAGGAGTCATTCCTTTAGGATGGCAGCGCCTCTGCTTCAGAGACCCTTGCCTATTTGCATTAGGCAAGTCCCATCAGTGTATTATTTCAGATGACTGCTGAAACTTATATCTTTCTTTTTTTAAAAAAAAATCATCTTTATTCATTTTATAGATAAAATACAAAATACAAAAAGAAAAAAGAAAAATGCCAGGCACAAAAAAAACAGAAAGCAAACAAGCAACAACAAAAAACAAAACAAAAAATAATAATATTCATAATCTATATCTTAGATCCTCATCAATTCATTTGGACTCCCCCGATTCTCCCCTCATTGGTTTCTTGTTTCAATTCTTTACAAAACAGTTTTCGCAACATATCAATTCATTTATAATCTATTAGAATTTCCTTTCTAATTATCCTCTTTAGATTTTAATAACTAATAACTCAATTTTAATATACATACATTTCTAATTAATAATTCCCCAATAATTCCCCAAATTTTTGTCAGAAATGAAATTCCCCTTAAAAAAAGAAGAAAAAAAATTTATTCTCCCCCCCCTTCCCCTGGACCCAGATTACCCAGAAGTTTCAGCAAATTCCATAATTCATGCCAGCGTCGGACTCTCCCATACAATCCAGCCTATAAACACAATATTATGACTTTTATCCCACCCCTACCCTTTCCGCAAGCTTCCATTCATATTTTTTAAAACCCACTTGTTTCCCCTCGCCTCTTATTACTTCCCCACACCCTTCTTCCATTCTTTTTCCCCAGTGATTTCCCTGCCCACCCTCTCTCACTGGGTGTGCAGAAAAGCCCTCTGGTTCACCATTGAGGAGTTCTTTTATCAAGTCCTGGATTTGCCCCACATCTCTCACTTGTGGAGCATTTTGCCCTCCCTCTTTCTCCTCTTCTTTGTATTTTTGAGATTTTTCAAAATCGCCCTTATTGTCTTGCGCTTGTAATTCTTCCTCTAGATCCTCGGAGCTGGACTCTTTTCTTTCCTCCTCATTGTTTTTATTGTCGTTTAAGTCCTCTAGTCTTTTATTTATTTGTCTCAATTGTGTATTGTTCTTGTCCAACCTATCTTTAATATTCACGAGTACCGAGTAAATCTGTTGGTAATAACAATCTTGTGTTGGTGTTGAGACTGCCATTGTCCTTGCCTCTCAGACTCCGTGGGAAAGCCGAAGATAGGAAGACCGGATGTGGCAGGAGTCAAATTCCATAATGCAAGCCATTTTAAGTCCAGTTCTGGCTAAGTCGTTGATTCATGTAAATAACATAGTCCCATCATAATTTCTGCAAAAATTATATATCCATTCGCTGATCGCTCCAGGATCCGAGATCCAGTCTCCTGGAGGGTTTTTGAAGTCCAATTTCTGACAAATTAAATGTTTCCTCTCAATTCTCCTGTTAGGGATCAGGTTACTGCGTCGTTACAAACCAAAGCAGGAGACCGACTTCCGAATTTTAAAGTCTCCCACCACGTCCAATTAATCAGCAATATCAATCAGAATTTTCACTCACGTGGAGATCTTGTCCAAATCGTGCAGTTTTTTGGAAGGGATCCACCGCTAACTGGGTGAAGGCTCAGGGCTTCGCTTGCAGGAGGTGATGACAGTGCCCAAAATGGCTCCCGCGTCTTCCACCCCGCTAAACTCTCGGGGGCTCTGCCGAGCTCCCCGGGGAGCGGAGGAGTCGCGTTATGGAGCGGCGCCGGGCGAAAAAGCCCCTGGGAAGCTCAACCCAGGGTCTAACGGGGATCCGCGTGCCCCCGCGGAATTCCCCCCCTCCGCAACAGCCAGAAGCCGCGGAGCTCGCAGCTTCTGCGCCCTCTTTCCAGCGCGGTGAACCGGAAGAAACTTATATCTTTCAGTGAGTCTCTCAAGATGACTGATTTGGTTCTGCCTCTTATTTGCTTCAGATGTTTTGTTGTTTCTTGTACAAATGTTTGTAAAAAAGTTTTTGTTCATTTTATGCTCAGCTGTGTTTTTATGACTGAAATGTGTGCTGCCCTGGGCTCCTCTAGGAGGAAAGGCAGGATATACATTTTATGTCATAAAAATAGCCACTGAAATTCACCTAAAGAAGTTTGTGTTTGAAGGGTTTCAAGATAAGCCAGAAAAGTTCCAAATCAAATCAAACTTTATTTGCGTAGCTGACAGGCCATAGCATCATAAGGACAAACACTAACAAAAATACATTACATATATGGTTACCAATAAAACCTATTAAACCTATTAAAACCCAAGGTAAAAGCTGGGTTAACAGAATACCACGTAAAAAGAACTCACGCAAAAGAAAACCGGAGCCCAAGACGAAGAAAACCAAAAACATCAAAAAAATTAAGCCGTCGAGAAGAACCCAACATATCAGTAAAAAACAGTGGCAGAAACTCTTCAACTTATTATCATCACCTCTTATATCCACAAAAAAACCCAAAGCGCAAGGCACCAAAGAGATTGACAAGAAAGATGCACCAAAGACCAAACCCCCTCCCATATGAGAAAAGTTCCAATAAGACCTGCAAAATTGGTTGGAGTTGAAAATCCTTATCCTGCCCTCAGGTGTCACCTGAAGCAAAAGCAGAGGCAAAACTGGACATTTGATGGTGATTCACAATAGACTGTAGGTTGCAAGTCGTTTAGCAACTTAACAGATGGACTTTACTATGGTGAGAAGGATGGGTGGGGAGGGGGGAGAAAGGCTTCTGTTCAATTCCTTTAAAATTATATGTATATCAACGTACATTTGTTTGCTGCAAAAAATAAATAAAAATGTGTGCACCTAAAGCCCTTTGTGTGCACAGATCTTCTATCTCTGCTGAAGAGTGATATACTGCTCCCTGTATTATAATGACTGGTTTATAATTTACTCGACTCTCTCATTTTCCGGTCACACTCTCCAAGCTTTGTAAATAATGTAAGTAGCAATTTTCAGTAGCATTAAGACAGGAGAGTGTCAAAGAGCAAATGTTTCCGTACACAGAACAGCCTTGAATGTGGATGTTCATTGTGAGTCAGAGAAGCACTGTGCATATATTGATTTTCAATATCTGGGAATGAAAGTCCACAGAGCACTGTGTGATGCATGCAAGATGCAGAAGGCAAGGAAAGCTTTCAGTGTAAGTTGTTATTTCCTTGCTTTGAAGGTTTAGAGTCGGTTGGGTGTGTGTGGCCTGATACCACCTCAGCCTTTGCTATAAATAAGCCTCGCATATGCTTATATTGCCATAAAGCTTTTGTGGGCTTCCATTACTGTATTTTTGTTGGCATTGAACTGAATGCCGCTTTTCAGTTCCACAAACAACATTTGCATTTTCAGGCCATCTGACCAACCTTCAGATTCATATTCGGTCCCTTGGATAACTTCCGCCACATCCATCTTATAATGATCAGTGGTTCAGTCTTCTGCCTGGTAAATTATGGCATATGAATACATGACTCACTAAACCATATGTTGCTGTCAACCTGTAAATCCTTTTATGACAAATTTTATGCGGCCTTTCAGCTAACCCTTTCCCCCAAGAGCCAACCCAACCTAGTGTGCAGGACAGGGCTACGAGGAGGCAAAAGGCTACTCTGGAAAACCCTCAAAGAATTTCCTCCATCCCAGAACCTTAGGACAACCAAGTATAGAGGGCAAGTGGGATATATTCAGCTCACAACCTCTCCAACTGCAGCCCCTGCTTTTCAGTTTAGATCAGTTGTGGCGAACCTTTCACCCTCCAGATGTTGCTGAACTACATCTCCCATCATCCTTGGCCACAAGTCATACTTGCTGGGGCTGATGGGAGGTGCAGTTGAGCAATACCTGTGAGGCCAAGGTTTCCCCACATCTGCTCTTCATGCTTATGGAGCAGGAAAAGAGGCTTTAGTTGGAGAAAAATTGGAGATGGGACCATGACCCCCACGACTTCTTACTTGATGCCTACAACAATGGGCCAGCCCAATCATTTCTGCCAAGGGGAGCAGTAAGCTTCCACCAACTGTCTTCTTTATTGTAATCACCACTGCCACCATCCAGCAACTTATTGCAATGTATTCATTTTCTCTTGTATACTTCCGCAAACATATTCTTTCCTTTCCTTATTTCAGTAATCTTTTTTTTAGTACCTATAGATCCCACCTTTCTCCCATCATGAAACTGAGTGTGGTGTACATGGGAGTTCCCGGGCAGCCTCCCATCCAAGCTCTGGCCAGACCCAACCCTGCTTAGTTTGAGTAGCTGCATCATGTTCCCTCAGATCATGAGTCCTGAAGTATCTGAACTCAATCCATAGTGATGTTCCTTAGCCTAACACACTGCATATGGGTCTGGACCTGACTGGCTGAAGGAAGAAAACAGCTCTGGGAGACCTCTGGTGAGGGCAACATCAGTTAATCCCATTACCTCCTGAGTACACTTCCAACTCCAATAAGTTCCTGTGTTCTTTGTTTAGAGCACCATTATAAATTTGGCATTTTGCAGTGTAACACAAGCAACTAATGTGGAAACGGTTAAAGCTACAGCCAAACGCACACTTGGGAAGTAAGTCCCACTGATCACAGTGAAATGTTCTTCAAAGTAGACCCACACAGGTTTACCGGTAGGTTGTAAATGAGATCTGGGAGACACACACACAAAAAATGGCCACCCGTCCTCTTCTTCGCTACCAAAATGTGAGGACAGCTTAATACAATGGAAATTTACTTGCTTAATAAATACAGAAGGTTCATGTTGATATATGTATTCTTCACCAAGTTTTGATTTTTACCATTTCCCAGCCAGGTCCGCGGAGACATTCACAGTCCAATCATAGCACATAAAGGAGGGGAAAAATAAGACTTGACATAGCTATTGGCTGACAATATATGTGATCTAAAGTGTGCTTTTTTATTGCCAAATACACACTAAAACCTAATATTTTTTCTTACCAAAAGCAGCCACAAAACCCACTTTTCCTTGTTGATGAAATGGCTTGTAGACTGAGAAATGATTTGGGATCATTCCTCTTTTCCATAACTAGATCCCCAGTTCCAATGAATGGCTGCTATCCAGCAGACATAACATTATTATTTATTTATTCCTTCAGTAGCACCTTAAAGACCAACTAAGTTTTTATTTTGGTATGAGCTTTCGTGTGCATGCACACTTCTTCAGATACACTGAAACAGTGTATTTCAGTGTACAGTATATGAAGAAGTGTGCATGCACACGAAAGCTCATACCAAAATAAAAACTTAGTTGGTCTTTAAGGTGCTACTGAAGGAATTTTTTAATTTTGTTTTGACTCAGACCAACACGGCTACCTACCTGTAACTATTATTATTTATATTATTTTAGAAATAAAGAAAATCAGCTCATACCATTTCAAATTTGTGTGTATGTCTGATATCATATCATATCTATCTATCTATCTATCTTCTATCTATCATCATCTATTTATCCAAAGTGCAATATATATTTTATATTCACAGATGTCTATAACATTTTGAGGTCAGGTTGGAGCTATAAAGGTTAATTTTTGCAAGCTGGCAATAAAACCATTGAGTTTGTCCAATTCTCTGTGCTCTGAAGCATTTGACATTTGTGAGACAAAGTGATTGTGACACCCTGAACACTTAGTTGGCAGGTGCCGACAGTTCCATAGTCACTGGAAACTTGGTAGGAAATTCAAACCTTATATAAGCATAATCAGATAATTCACTTGCCTTCTGCCTGCAGTAGGATTCAGAGAATCAGGGTATTTTTTGCTTCTTTCATGCTGTAAAAATAGCTAGGGTGGTTCTTTGTTCTCTCATTGTCACTGTTATGAGATGGAATGTGGGGATGGCATGATGTGATGAAAGGCGAACGAACGCCTACCTACACCAGCCTGGAAATTCCCTTTTCTAACCATCCTCATTTATTTAAATGGAATTTTGGAGAGCAGAATGAATGTGTATCAGTTTATTTTTCCTGTGGCATAAAGGCATCTGCATTGTAATGACTATTGCATATTGGAAAGAAAGACCTCAAAAAAAAAAAAAAGCTTATGCTGTCCTTTACGAAATCTAATCTGCAGATATCCAACAGCCTCCAGCTGCCATCGCCACAAATGTTAAGATGGTTCCCCGCAACAGTCATTGCTGTCAAGGCTGTAAATTAGCGACACACTGTGGCTTTTGTCACCAGCTCTTCAGCTTTTGTGCATCCATAGCCATATAAAACAAAAATTATCCTTCTCCATAGGCAGATAGAAAGAGTTTACCAACTTCCCATCTGAACACTTTGGGTGGTATTCAATGATCATTTCCTCAGAGCAGACACATTGAAATTAATGGACCTAACTTAATCATGTTATTAATTTCAGTGAATCCACTCTGAGCAAAACTTAATTGAATACTATCCACTCATATTAATCCAAATTCTCCTATTCATCATCAAATTCTTGTATCCTCATTGCAAAGCATTCAGCAGAAGGCATTCCTAAAACTATGAGAATTTAAGCTTTGATTTTTTTAAAGTACATCTACGCATTAAGAGTCTATGTGTATGGAAATGTGATGTTATATTTCTTAAAGGTCTGATTACTTATTGTGCTTTAGAATCTCATAGTTTCCAAGTCCATCTCATTACTATTTAGAGTTAAGTCATGACACTGAATATTCAGGGGTTGACATACTAAATGTAATGGTATAGAAACGGCTGACATGCATACCACTAAACATGCAGACTTTATATGACCACTGCAGCCCATGACTAAAGCAGCCCAATTTTTTTCATCTTTACTTGGAAGGAAGCAAAGTCCTGCTGTGTTCCATGAGAATTATATTCCTCAATTAGAGTGCATAGATTTGCAACTAGCTATCATCAGATAGGGTCTTTCATATTCCCAATATGTCCCATGGTGCTGAATGAACTCCTTAGGCCCTACTTATGGTTGTTATATGATTAAAGAGTTTTCAGTTGGTTAGCTATCTAGGTGTTTTAAAACAAACAAACTCTAAACTAATTAAATCTAAATAGATTTAGTATTTTTATTGTTTACATGTCAGTTCCTGAGTTTTTCTACATTAAGCAATTAATTATAAATATAGGTTTGGACATGCAAAAGTATTAAAATATGCTAATTTGAGGAGACTCAAGACAGCAGTGGACTTTGGTAAATATTTGTTATTAACCCCGACATGAAAGCAAATATTATATTTTTCTCTTTTTTATCAAGTATTGAGAGTCCAATATGAATATTTCTTACCAAAATGTTATGGCTTTTGATACCTAATGCAATAGAAATTATTGTATCATATGGACTAACCTCATTAAAGTTATAGATAGATAGATGATAGATGATAGATAGAGAAAGAGATAGAGATGATAGAGATGATAGAGATGATAGAGATGATAGAGATAGAGAGATAGAGATAGAGATAGAGATAGAGATAGAGATAGAGATAGAGATAGAGATAGAGAGATAGAGAGATAGAGATAGAGATAGAGATAGAGATATTATGGAGCTATGATGGCTGCATACCATCACTGTATACTTGGATTTAGACATGGATTTCTGCTCAGTACAGTCAACTTTGGTTGCTTATTCTTATTGTTAGAAGAAGAAAAATGATAGAGTGATCATTCATGTTAGTCATTCTCTAATTTAGTCCCATTAAAATCAATGGAGTTAAATTACTTGAATATGTGTTGATTGGAGGTGCCACAAAAGCAATATTCAAGGGCTGTCAGATAGTTGATGGAGCAAATCTGTTTGCTTCAGAGGGAAGGAACCAAACCAGCAGGTTTAAATTGGAAGTAAGGGGATTATGACTCTGCTAAACAAACAGAAAAGCTTGTCAAAGTAAGAAACACACTCTGTTGCTTCTCTGGCCATCAGGGAAACAGTTCTGACCATGCTTTGAACCAAAGTATATATGATTCTGATAGCAATATTTTTGAAGCAGTCGTGTCTCTATCCATATCTGCTATAGTGGCTGTGCTGAACAGGCCTCATAAGAACAGATGCAGTAAAAGGGCTGACTTTCCAACAGCCAAATCAGTTGTGGGTTTGTGTGTGTGTGTGTGTGTGTGTGTTTAGAGACACATAGGAGGGACTTCATTGCCATAGCTATGCTTTTGGTTTATAATTGGCTGAGTGGTGCAGAGAGCTAATTGATCAGAGAACAAGAGATTGACAAAAAGTGCTTCCGTAGCTTCAAGAAAATATAAAATACATGTGGGACAGGAAAGAGTGTGTGGCTTTAAGATTATGAGGAGGAAATGCTTGGCAGTTTCTGTGGGAGGCCTACACCCCAGTAGCCCCAGTGGACTAGCCTCTGTTGCCAGCAGGTGAAAGGAAGCAGAAGATGAGGAGGGAGAAAAGGATAGAAATATTTGAGAATGTACAGAAGCACAGCAGAAAAGACAAGGGGTGAGACCAGAAGCAGAGGAGGAAAGTGAGAGGACAAGGGTCCCACTGGTACCCTGTGCACAAGCCTCCCTCCCAAAAAACCCTGGAGGTGGCCTAAGATATTTACCTAGTAAAATGTTTATACCCTCCCCTTATATAAATCTTAGAGTTTCGTACACATCACACAAAACAAAAAAATTCAACAATAAATAACACATTAAAACAATAATTAATTGGCAGCAAAATCCTATAAATAACAAGCAGATAAACAAAGCACTTTGCTGCTTTGCTAGCCCACAAGTCACCCCTAGATTATTATAATATAAGGGGTTTTAACCACTTATTATATAAGGGGTGGGGAACATAGCTGCCAAGTTATCCCTTTTTTTAAGGGATTTTCCATTATGCTGAATAGGCTTCCTTGCGAGAAAAGGGAAAACTTGGCAGCTATGGTGGGGAAACTCAGGCCTGAATGTCAAATGTAGCCCTCCAGGCTTCTTTATCAGTCTCTCCGGACTCCTCTCAGGCCACATACCCTCCAGAGCCACATTCCTCACTGCCCTTGTTTTGTACTCTCTTGGAGTGTTTTTGCCTGGCTGGAATGTGTCCTTGAACTCTGATAATGCCTCTTGCTTGCCTGCATGGAGGATAGAGAGGAATGCATGAGCCTACAGAGGTTAAACTCACAATCAATGCTCTGCCCATTTTTTTCTCTTGTCCTACTATCTACTGGCATGTGGTCCCCCAGAACATTGCCTAGAATGGAATTTGGCCCTCAGAGGTTTTTTTAAAAAATGTTTCTTGCCTTTGACCTACAATCTCCTTGATCCTTCCTTCCTGACTTGGTCATGATCCCCCCTTAATTTGAAGGGACTAATTTTTGTGCTTTAGCAAGATGCTACCAGCAATTCCTTGACAACATCACAGCGGCTGTATTCACAGAGTTGTCAAAATAGTCAATTAGTGCACCTATCAGCTTTCAAAATGTGACAGGTGTGTTGTTTGCAACTGTTCACTGAGAGCTCCATCATTCACTGCATGAAAACGAGTCATATTGAAAGAGGGATGCAGAAGAATGAAAAGAGAGCGGAGGTGTGTGTATTTTGATGGCACAGAGATTTTGATTGACAGTGTCTGCTATAGCACCTGGAGCCCATTTGAATAGGAGGGAGATGCTGTTAAAAGAATAAGAGCAGTTCTCAGTGGATCTGAACAGTAATCTATCTAATCCACAATCCTGAGTATGATGGCAAGAAAATTCCCACCTTTGCCCGTCACTTTCAACTTCTGGCATAAATTCTTAGCCAGCATACATTATATAGCCAAAAACTCAGCACACTTATATAGCATACTAGCTGGCCCGGCCACGTGTTGCTGTGGCTTGGTCTGTTAAATGGACCCTCAGAGTCCCTCTTCAGACTCCCCTCACCTTCAGAGTCCCCCTTCATTTTGTTGAAATGTTTTACGCATGTTCTGTTTACAGAGGCTTATGCCTGTGACTTCCCCCCCCCCTGTCCTGACCCATGAGGTGTGCTGTCCCCTCCTCCCCCCAGCCCCCAGCTTATCCCTGTGGCTGGGCATACCCTATCCCGACCCATGATCTATCCCGCCCCATCCCCCACCCATCCCCCACCCAGGTGAGCCCCCACCTCCACTCGGCCCAGTCTGGAAAGCCAAGCTGAGATACTGTGGAGAGGGAAACTTTCCTGGGTGCAGTACCAGTGTAGCCATCGCTAGAGGGCAATGTTTTGCAACTTCTCCTGTGCTACCAGCATGCACTTTTGTCTGAGTTGTGAGTGCTGGAACACATGGTTTGGGGGGGGGGGTTACCTGGCCCAGGTGCAACATCTGTCTATGCAAATGATATGGGGTCACTCGCATATTCACTTGGGACGTTGTGTCAAAATTTGAACGCAATTGGTCCAGAAGTTTCGGAGAAAAGTTTACATTTATATATATATATAGAGAGAGAGAGAGAGAGAGAGAGAGAGAGATATTTGTAAGTTGACAAATACAGTGGTGCCTCGCAAGACGAATTTAATTCGTTCCACGAGTCAATTCATTTTGTGAAAAATTCATCTTGCGAATCGCAGATTCCCATAGGAATGCGTTGAAATTTCTTTTTTTGTCCATAGGAATGCATTAATTAAATTTCAATGCATTCTTATGGGAAACCGCGATTCGCAAGATGATTTTTTCGCAAAATGAATTCGTCTTGCGAGTCACCATCAGATCGCAAGACGCATTCATCTTGCAAAAAATTCGTCTTGCAGGGCATTCGTCTTGCGAGGTACCACTGTATAGTGCATCACTATATATGATACTACCCATTATCCTTTAAATACAGCTCCTTGGAGGTGAGTTTACTTGTGGTTCAACCACAAGTACATACCCTCCAATATTTCTCCAATGAAATAGGGATGTCCTATTCAAGAAGAAGAAGAAAGAAGAAAGAAGAAAGAAGAAAGAAGAAAGAAGAAAGAAGAAGAAGAAGAAGAAGAAGAAGAAGAAGAAGAAGAAGAAGAAGAAGAAGAAGAAGAAGTTTACTGTTTATACCCCACCTCAGCCACTCTGGGTGGCTTCCAACATATAATGAAACATTAAACATTTTTAAAAACTTTCCCACAGAGGACTGCCTCCAGATGGCCTGGGGGTTGGATAACTCCATAGCCTGCAACATTTCTCCAATGAAAATAGGGACGCCCTAAGGAGAAGCGGGACATTCCGGGATCAAATCAGAAACCAGGATGGAAAGGGTGCAGGAAGGGGCAACTAGAACTCAGGTCCTGCGTGCAAGCTTCCCATAGGCATCTAGTTAACCACGGTGGAAACAGGATGCTGAACCTTTGGTTCAATCCAGCAGTAATCTTCTTTATGATTTTACATTCCTTGTCTCAAGCATGAAACTAGTCACGGATCCAGCTGTTCCTAGCATCCTTGCCACTTTTTATGTTCTTGATTGGAAACTAATTTACAATCTGATATCCCCAGGCAGGATGAGGTAAGGCATATCAAAGTATACCTGTACATCACTTTGACAGCAGCTCCACCACTTCTGGAAGGCTCGGTGGCAAACTGAGTCAGCAGTTACATTCCAAATATTACAAAATACATATTAGGCAGTGATTCAATTGCTTTGATATTCAAGTCAACACAGCTCCCACAGAACTGAGTCAGAGTTGATACGTTTAAATATACGGTAGAGAACATTTGCTATTTCCCCAAAAGACAGCATTGTGTCAAGAGATTTGACTGGTATCTGCATCTGCAGCTTGGGGAAGCAGCCCAATCTGTTCTGGTACAGTACTGTGTCTTTTCCGTTCATCATGAAACATGGGACCAAATTGGATCTGTTAAAAATGAGGCTCTGTTTTCTCCCCATTCTCTATAATGGGAAGAAGAAATAGAAGAAGAGTTTGGATTTGATACCCCACTTTATCACTACCCGAAGAAGGCTCAAAGCGGCTAACATTCTCCTTTCCCTTCCTCCCCCACAACAAACACTCTGTGAGGTGAGTGGGGCTGAGAGACTTCAGAGAAGTGTGAATAGCCCAAGGTCACCCAGCAGCTGCATGTGGAGGAGCAGGGACTTGAACCCGGTTCCCCAGATTACGAGTCTACCGGTCTTAACCACTACACCACACTGGCTCTCTAAATCTAAAATGATCCTCTCTGTCTCTCCATATATATATATATAACTTTTTACGGTCAGTTGAGGAGAGGGAGGTGTGAGGCAAACGCCTAAGAAAGTTGTGGTGAAAGTGGACGTCTGAGACAGAAGAGGTACAAACTTAACTATACCAAATACATTCTGGAGGTTTACATCAATAATCAAATAATAGATCTTATTCTAATTGCCCCTGCTAATTTTTTTTTTTTTGCAGTTTTTGCTGTCACCTGATTATCTTGATCTGCTAGAAGAAAGGACACAGTAGCAACAGTTGAGTGACCTGGTATGGATAGTAGTAGAGGGGTAATAACCTCACTCCTCAAATCTTTATAAAGAGTGCAAGCTAGAAGCACATGACCTACTGATTCAATACTGACATCTCCACATAAACATAACCATTTTTTTCAGTGATTTTTAAAAAATTGACCCTCAAGTCAATTTCCAACAATTACCAGACCTTTAGAAGGCATCTCAAGGCAGCCCTGTTTAGGGAAGCTTTTAATGTTTGATTTCTGTATTTTAATGTTTTGTTGGAAGCCGCCCAGAGTGGCTGGGGGAACCCGGCCAGATGGGCGGGGTATAAATAATAAATTATTATTATTATTATTATTATTATTATTATTATTAAGTACAGCAGTATATAATCTTGCATAAGTGAAAGCGCATAAGCGCATGACTAAGCCAGTTCTGGCAAAGCAGAGCAACGCACGGAAACGCCGTTTACCTTCCCGCCGAAGCGGTACCTATTTATCTACTTGCACTTTGAGGTGCTTTCAAACTGCTAGGTGGGCAGGAGCTGGGACCAAACAATGGGAGCTCACCCCATCGCGGGGATTTGAACCACCGACCTTCCGATTGGCAAGCCCTAGGCTCAGTGGTTTAGACCAGTGCTCCCCAACCTTTTTATCGCCGCAGACCAGTCAATGTTTGATAATTTTACTGCGGCCCGCTGAGGGGGGGGCATTGATTGTTTCGTGGCCCGCCGAGGGGGGGGCGTTGATTATTTATGTTTTATTTAGATTGTTTTGATTTAATAATTTTAATTTAATTGTATTTAATGTTCCTTGGGCAGACCGGTACCAATTGATCCACGGACCGGTACCGGTCCGTGGCCCGGGGTTGAGGACCACTGGTTTAGACCACAGCGCCACCCGCGTCCCTCTTCAATATCATGTAAAGGGACCCCTGACCATTAGGTCCAGTCGTGACCGACTCTGGGGTTGTGGTGCTCATCTCGCTTTATTGGCCAAGGGAGCCAGCGTACAGCTTCCAGATCATGTGGCCAGCATGACTAAGCTGCTTCTGGCGAACCAGAGCAGCGCACAGAAATGCCATTTACCTTCCCGCCGGAGTGGTACCTATTTATCTACTTGCACTTCGAGGTGCTTTCGTACTGCTAGGTTGCCAGGAGCAGGGACCAAGCAATGGGAGCTCACCCCGTCGCGGGGATACGAACCACCAACCTTCTGATTGGCAAGCCCTAGGCTCTGTGGTTTAACCCACAGTGCCACCTGTGTCAATATCATATAGGCACTGTCTAATTAAATTATTTGCTTTACTGAAGCCCAGTGTTAATAACTGTTGTGGTGATAAACCAGAAAAGTAAAGCTTTTTCTGAGACATAAATATTAAGTGACTCATCCCTTATGCAACAGCAGTATTTTGATGATGAAGATCAGAAGAAAGGAGTTGGAAACTGTGTTTAGTTAAGAGGCTGCCCCATGTAAAGGACTTCTCACTGGGATAAAGAACCTCTAGCCCAGGGTTTCTTAAACTTGGGTCTCCAACTACCATCATCCCTAGCTAGCAGGACCAGTGGTCAGGACCGATGGGAATTGTAGTCTGAAAACAGCTGGAAACCCAAGATTGGGAAACTCTGCTCTAGCCTGTGGACCTAAACAGGCCTTCCAGGCTATCCTGTTTGACCCATGAGGTCATTTTGGCCATGCCACACCCACTTGCTAATAAGAAATATGATGTCAGATGTGAGGCAGGCTTGACATTAGAAATGGGGTTCTGCACAGGGCTTCAGCTAACTTTGGCACTTTGCAGGCCATGCCTTTGCCCACATAGGACTTCAACCTTAGTATATATGCCTTTAAGAATTCTGATCAATGAGTTATTGATAAGATCATTACAATAACTGTGATCACTTTGCATGTTTAGATGAATGGGAAAGAAATGTACCGTATTTTTCCGTGTATAAGACTAGGGCTCCCCCCCCCTTTAAAATAATGTCAAAAATGTGGGGGCATCTTATACATGGAGGCCATCTCCCCCCATTTTCTTAGATCAGAGTCCCCCCAAATAGGGGGCGTCCTATACATGGGGGCATCTTATAGACGGAAAAATACGGTATGTTCTGAAACAAATGAAAAGTTGTAAAGGCCTAAGTTTTGCTATTATGAAGATAAAACAAGCAAATGTTGAATGTAACATGAAGTAGTTAGAGGCTCCACTTGAGAACCTTTCTCACTGATGTGTCATATTGTAGATTACAGAGCTGGCCCTTTAAAATCAGAAAATTTAAAGCACCTTTGTGTTTATTGCATCCAGATTTCTCTGGTGGAGGGAAAAACACCCATGGAAGATATTTTTACCTTATGACAGATATAAACTTGGACCATACATCTAACATTTCATAGCGCAAATCACTAGCCAGCATCCACATGCAAACATTATTAACAAGCCGCATATGTTAATTTTGAATGTTTTCCTCTCTGTCTCTTTCGTATTCCAAACTATTGGCAAAACATGACAACAATAGCACTGAAGCTCCAGAATGTCATAAAAACCAAGCCAAAAAAACAACAACCCCATAAAGCACCAACTGTTACTTGACTTGTCAAGTCGTGCAGGGAATATGTGCGTTCTGCAAAGAATAACATGAAACTCCAATGAGAAGGGGAAATCAGCACCGTTCGTGCCAAGGTTTCTTACAGACCCAAAGGCTGATTTTTCTAATAACATCCTTGGGTTACTTGTTTATGAAACAAGACTGGATTACTGGGGTGGCTGTGTGGGCCTGAGCAAGATTACTCAGAAGAAAGCCTCACTATGTTCAGTGGGGGTTTTCTCTCTGGATTATGTGGCTAATAATAATAATAATAATTTATTATTTATACCCTGCCCATCTGGCTGGGTTTCCCCAGCCACTCTGGGTGGCTCCGGACAGATATTAGAAATGATAATAATAAAAAAGCAATTGAACATTGAACATTAAAAACTTCCCTAAACAGGTTGGCCTTCAACAGCCCAATCCGATGTTTCTTTAATTGAAAATCAGCCCCAATGCATTCAGTGAGATCTATGTTGATGTGCATATGATATGTTGATGTGCATAAGATTGCATCCTGTTTTATGCTTCCCAGTTCCCATAGTGGTAGACAGCTTTCCTGGTAGCCTTTTTCCTAGATCAGTTAGCCTGTGCAGATTGTGTGTGTGTGTGTGTGTGTGTGTGTGTGTGTGTGTGTGTGTGAGAGAGAGAGAGAGAGAGAGAGAGAGAGAGAGAGAGATTCTGAGATCTCTCTGAGATCTAAGACACTACCTCTGAGAGCAGGGCTATAGCTCAGCAGTAGAGCATTAATCTGTTTTGCATGCAGAAGGTCCCAGGTTCCATCTCCAGGCAAGGCTGGGAGGCTACCATGTCCGAAATCTTGGAGAACCGCTGCATACGAAATGCATGCAAAACTGAGCTAGATGGGCCAATGGTCTGAATCACTAGAAAGCAGTTTCCCCTGTTCCATACTGAATGAATTTTAGAAGGCTGTTGAGGCTGAAGGGAAGTTCAAAATCATTTGTATGATTTGGCATTAGGGTCTCCTGTTCAAGGAGTACAGGATGGGGGAGGAAAAGAATGCAACTAGGCATGCCCACTCTTGGTTGTGCCTAAATTAGCTCTTTGGATCCTAGTAATGGTCTTTTCACAACACCTATATATTCATAAAGATACAAGTTGATCAAATATGTTTATTAAAATATGACATTGAGTACAAGGGAGCAGGCAAGCCCCAAATCAGCCAACTTCAGCCTTGAAAAAGTTATCAGTCCCCCAAATGCAATAGTTCTCCTTTGTCTCTTTTCCAGTGTTGCTTCTTGGTGTGTTTTAAATTATTTTCCATGTGCTTTCCTTAGCTCTGTCTCTGATTCATTCATTTATGTAAATTCAACAAGAGCAAAGAACACAGTCTTTGCTACAATACACTACCAAAGTCTGGCATCTAGGGAAATGGAGTTGTTGCTGCATTACACTTGACTTGTATCTCTCCCAACAAGAATGCCTCCACCCTAGACAAATTGCAATGAGATCTACAAATCCTCTAGAGAACATATGCATGCACTTTGTAAGCTTATGGGGAAATACGAATCACCCTTGCCAAATAGAAGGTGAAGGAAAGTGCCGATATCCTTTAAACTCTCTATCCCACTGGTGTGTTGGAACCTATTAGGGGGTTGTGACCTGATCCAAGGTGGGTCTCACCAAGAGCAGTACTATCATGACAATATACGATAGAAGGTTAAGATATGGGCCTACAAATGCATGATTGGGTTAAAAGTGGCTGCTGGGTCTGAAAAGACTGGAGATACTTGCTCTATCCAAAAATAAATAAATCACTTTTTGGAACCCAATTTAATTAGGCATGGAATTTAGTAGCCAACCTTCCACGCTGAGGTCCATACCTTCTAAATTAAACATTACTCTTCTGGAATCCCTTGTGAGAAGACAGTGTTACATACTGGAACAGGGAAAAGGCGAAATGGTTACAATAATACAATGATATCCAAAGCAAACCATACATGAATCTTAATAAATAATATCACTATGGAGTTCCGTATAGGAACCCAGCCTTAACCTTGCTTTAGAGACTATTAATCTTTACAGCTTAATAGTATTAGAAAACATCCAAGTCTGTTTACTTAAATAAATCAGCAAACAACAGAATTAGAATGAACATCCTGTGTTTTACTGGAAGGGTTTCATGGAATGTTGGAACAGACATCATGCAATGCAAATATAAAATCCACGCAGAATGTTTTATCTCCATCTCAGAAATTAAACATCTAGCTTCATTTTTGTCTTTAAAACATACTTGGAAGGGTGAGTAGGTGAGGGGAAATTCTTGCCAATTTCTATTTCCCTTAAACAGCAATTTTCCAGGGATGGAGCATCTAGCCTGCATAGTATCATTGCTATATATGCCCTTTTCCTATGCAAAGTTGGTTTTATAATAAAATATTATCGGATTTATTCACAAGTCAGTCTTGTGGAAGCTGCATCCAAGTCTAGCCTAAAGGTCATGGGACACACACATATCTTAGGTGCCTTACACTCAAAACCTGGTCCTGGAGTTAAGAGAAATAATAACAAGCAAAACAATAGCAGGGAAAAGGAAGAAGGGAGGTGTTAGGTTTTCCCTTGAAATATTCAGTAAATTGTGCCAATATTTTCTACTTATCCTTCTGGCTGCAAGAGAACAGATACTCTTTAGCAAATGACCACAGTGTCTCCAACAACTCGATCAATGGGAGATTGGCAGATTTCCAGTGGCACAAAAACTCTCTCTTGGCTATCCCTCTCAAAACCAAGGTTTTTCTTTTCTTTTCTTTTTGCAAATTAGAGTGTGCCCAGATGGCGGGCAGCCAGCCAAACACAGCATCCACAAAGTGAGAACTCATTGAGCGCCCCAATGCCTAATTTGATATAATAAAACTCCAACAAAGGGGATTGCTACTTTAAAGTTCCATAATATATGCTAAGTTGTAGCCCGTCATGCACTACATTTCTATCCCCAGTAAAAACTCCATTCCTGGACTCTGGGTGCCATCCAGTATGACATCTTTGTTATTTTCTTCTAACCATTGTACTTGCATATAATGTCTGCATATAGTCTGGGGAGGAGAGCTTCATTGTAGTGGGGACACACACATATAAACCAGTTACCCCACCCTGAAACAAGACTCAGAGACATAACTGGAGATTATATGTATTAAGAAATAACAAATTAGAGGAACTGCAGACCAATCTTTAACCACATTCCAAGAAGAATGGGCAAGTGAGGACCCCAGTAGGGAATAACTGCCCTACAGACATCTGGGCATGCAGCTCTCTGACTAAAGATGAGGAGGAAATGACTCCATCATTGCTAGGTAATATTTGAGAATGACCCCAGCCAGCACACCCAGGGGGCGCTGTCAAGCACTCCCCTGCAGTGTGCATGCCTGGCCGGCCTTCAGGAACACCTACCCAAGTACCAGCTGATGCCTAAAGGGTGCCCTCATGCTATTTTACACTCCCACTCCCTTACCTGTCCATACTTAAGGCCAACATAAGGCCATGACCCCACACCTCCTTCTAAGCTTCAATAGAATTGGTCCTTGCAGTGTGTAGGCAAACAACAACAGCCAGAGGGATCCCATTATCTCCCGAAGGGATGATGCAGAGCTGGAAAAGTATCAAGGGGTTGATGCAGCATTCAAACGAAGAAAATTTGTGGGGGTAGCTTAGGAAAAGTGAGCAAGGGGGCAGGATATAGGTGTATGAAAGCATTGGGTAGGTGTTTTTTCCCCCCTGTGCTAATACTAAAACGAGTCATCACCCAATGAAAAAGAAGATAGTGAAAAAGGAAGTACTTTGTACAATGCAGAGTTAAACTCTACTACCCCAAGCTATGGTGACAGATGCCATCTTGAATAGTTTTATTGGCTGCTAGGCATGATAGCTATGTGCTATCTCCAGCATCAGTGGAAGAATGCCTCTGAATACCACTTAACTGGGATTATAGTGGACTCATGTGGACTTCCTATGGCTATCTTGTTAGTCACTATGACAAAATACTAGTCTAGATGGACTTCCGTTCTGATCCAACAATGATCTTATGTTACCTTCCCAGAGCAGCTTTGAAGATGAACAACTAGTAAGGCAAACTGCTTTTCAGCAAATATCTTAATTGACTGAGAACTGTCCCCATGGAAACTCCATCTAAAGAAACTAGGGGTTGTTCAGTTGCAATGCTTGGTAGATCACATTCCAAGTGAATAAGAGATGTCAGCAATTAATCATGGGCTCAGATATAAGCATTATAAACCAGCGGTGATGGGGAAAGACTCAGCAGCTGAAAGACAGATGAGATGAGGCAGACTAAAGCAAGTAACAGAGAGTCCTTTTTTTTTTAAGAAAAGCTAATACCCAACATAACCTGTAGTTGAATGTAGCAGTACTATACATGCCTACTCGGAAGTCAGCCCCATTGAGTTAATATACCTTGCTCCTAGGCATGCATCAGTTTGTAATCAAAGAAAGGCAGCGATTGCACTATTTCATCAAGAGCAAGGGAGTTTCATACTAGGCTCACAGTACATTGCCTAGAGTATTAAATTGCTAACAGCTAAGCTAATTACTTTTTGCAAGTGATTTCTTGGGGAAGTGGAATGAATACTATGAACCTGGATTTCTAAAGTAAGTCTGCTGCTTCTGAATAGATCAGTGCAGTCACTAACTGAAAGAAAGCTTTGTCCGAAATAAGCCTGCATGAGTGGGACTAAAGACATAAATTGCTCAAAGAAGACTGACGGCTGAAAGTGAACAGGTGGCATGTTAATGCAATACTTGCTTGCAGTATCAATGGAATTATCGGCTATGCTTTGCTATGCTGTTTGGTGCATTAAACGTCCTTGAGCAGTGTGGGTGATGCTTCCTCATGGTCCAGCCCCACATAATTCCTCCAGCGTCTCTAAGGAACAACCATACCAATCAACTATATGTCTCAGTCATTTCCCACACCAGCATCACTCTTCTTCGTGGGCCAAGTGATGTCGTGCTAGAAAGAATCACGTTGTTTGGCCAACTTGGCCATATTGTTCCTCCTGACGCCTTGAGCTTGATCAATCTTAATCCAATGATAAATGTTATTCAAGGCCATGCAGACATGCATATGTAACGTATTTTTAATGAATAAAGCTCACCTCAGGCAAAACAGAAACTGCTGCCCCCCCCCCTGCTCTTCCTCTGCAACTCCCACAACCACCACTATTTCCTCCACAGTGTGAGAAATGAGGCCGGAGAGTAATAGGTGGGTTCAGGTGGCATTGGTTGGGCACAGAGGAGGAGGAAGGCAGGTGCAGAGAAGATGCCTGCCACAGTGGTGAGCTCCTTGGAGGCCAGTTCTGCTGCCTAAGGTAATTGTGTCACCTTGCCTCATGGCCAGGCCGACCCAGCCCAGAACAGTCTCTGGAATGGTATGGTAGAATAATATGCTACATAATACTACATGTTGAATGTAGCCATAGCTATTAAATACTTCTAAGCTCCAACGTCCCCCTCTGTTTTTTCCATAGGAAATGACTTCTGATTCTTGTTTTTTTGTTCTACAAGATGGTAAGAGGAAAAGGCTTTTTAAAATAATAAAAAAAGCATTGGGAATATTATAGCAATGTTAATTGCTTCAAGACTTCAATAAAGGAACATTTTCAAAACTGCTTAAAGAAAAGGAAGGATTGGCAGCTGAAATCTACCATCAATCTTCTAATATACAGTATTATTAACAATTTTTTCCATTTTCTGTAGGTCCAAAGTGGAGATTCATCATCTTAAACCAATACAATCAATCCTAAAATATTTGTTGTGAATGTTTTTATATGGTGGGGAGGGGGTAAAACATCTAAAGAGGAAGGTTATAAATCCCAAGGCAAGAGTTGGTATGTCAAGGGCACAATCCCTTGGGTGCTAACAAACCAGGCTATGAATCAAAAGTTTGATTCTGGTTTGTCTTAACTAACACCATAAATAGTCTGCTGACTTCAGACAACACATGGAACTGTGGTTATTTCTCAAGTAAAAGCAGAAGCTTCCAGTCTTCTCCTTGTGCAATGAAAGTGTGGGTGCAGTGAGAGAATGTGAGCCTGGGGGTCAGGCAAGTTGATTCCCATGACACTAAACCACTATTTACCATGATGTCACTCTGAACCATGCCAGGAAGTAGTTGGGAAAGGAATGAGAGAATCCAAGAATCAGTGTTATGATTGCAACAGACCACTGCATATACCACCATTGTTTGTTCATTGTGGATATTTACCCTGCCCTTCAGTCAAAAGGGCTGTTAGAATCGCATACATAAGATCAGTAACAACCAAGTCTCTGACCTCATGCTAAGCTAAAAGCCTTCAGATGTGTTCTAAAAGTTGTGTAGTTCTTTATCTCCTTGACATCTGATGGGAGGGTGTTCCACAGGGAGGACACCACTGCCGAGAAGGCCCTCCCAAGGCTGGTTGACAGGAACTCCCATTTGTGGAAGGAGACAGGCACGTGTGGAAATACACCTTCTGATCACCCCTGTCTTAAAAGTAACTTTCATTTCACTAATAGACCTGTTTACAAAGCAAAATTTTAGGATCCAAGACATGGGGTTGTTTCTAATGCTAGTCCTACTCAGAGCAGACCCACTAAACTTAATGAGTTGTCGTTAGCACATATCAAATATGTAGATTATACAAACTTTGGTACTCCACATGGAAAGTAACCCCTTTTAGAGGGCAGCAAATAATGTATGCAACACTCTTCTCCCTATGATCTGAAACAATGACAGATCAGTTTTAAAATGTTACCCTGATAAGCAACCGCCTACAAAATTCCCTCATTCCTGAAACTTGCTTGCTTCAGCTCGTGATCATTTGACTTGTGTTTGAAAAGCATCCATTCTGGCAGTCATCGCCACAACAACCACAAGACCATTTAACTTCTCATTCCTTGGGCCCCTCCTGTCCTAGTTTATAACCAGAATAAAAAGCAGTTAAGAAGAGAAAGAATAGGGAGGAATATCTGTCTTTTTGTCTGGCAAACCCATTTAGAACATATGATTCAGCGCCCCCGAGGGATCAATAAAAATACACTTATCTCACCAATTATTGAAAAACAAACACTGATCCTTATTTTTGAAACATCCTGGCTAGAAAGAGTAAGGAAGAGATTCCCCAGCAGCGATGGAAAAGCCCACTGGATTTTGACGGCGGGAAATGAATTCTGAAAAGAAGACATAATAAAGCTGTGCTTGTTCTCTGAATGTTTCAGTAACCGTGTCAGGTCATTCTCGTAAGGTCACTTCTAAAATGCTTAGCAATGTTGTGCTATAGACACTAAAGATTTAAAAGTTAACATTTGAGATTAAACTGTGCAATGTTCAACACAGGGCTCCTTCTGAAAATGGCACCCCAGAGCACATGCATGCAGAAGGCCATGTTGGAGATGGAACCTGGGGCCGTGGCCCTTCTCACTGCGTGGCCATTACTGTGGCTGTTGTGAGCAACCTTAGATTAGGCTGCAACCCGGTAATTAAAGACCAACAGTAATATCAAAACAAGGTGACCCACTCATAGTTCCCCCTCTGTCAGATAGCATGTCAAGGGATCATCAATAGGGTTACAAGACTTGGGTGTGACAAACAAAATGCTTTGGGTGGGGGAGGTAATGTTTATTTTCTCAAAGAACTGAATATTTCAGTTGTTCATTATGAACATGTCATGCAAATCATTTACACATTTAGAAAGATTCTTTCTTTAGAATATAAATAAAATCACTCTGTATTCCATTGTGTTACATGCCACATATAGTCGATAGTTTAATGTATAAAAGGTGGATTTATTAATCCGTGTACACAGGAGAGATGAAACGTTGAATAAAATTCTCATGCTTTAGCTGAGGGAGAAACAAATCCTAATCATGTTGTTGGCATGGAAGACTTCCTAAGTGATCCAGCAGACCTGCAGGAGAAGAGGCATTTGAACCATTTTTGCAGAGATGTGACGCCCGAACCACACATAAACAATTTTTGACTGCTGTCACACTCTTAAAAGAACATTTGCTTTGGCCCCACATCGCTTACAGTTAACATTTGTTTATGACTGTGCGCTCAGTTCATTTGTTCTCATGGCAGCTACTCTCCATGGTGCATCCTAATCTCTGCAAGGGTAATGTTTGGTTGCTTAAAAACAAGGAGAGGGCTGGTGCGCATTCTAGCTTAGCCCCTCTGATGCATAAATTGGCCCACTAGCAGCCCATGAGTCCAAACAGATGTTTTGTTGTTTAGGCCAGTGAGATATGCTCGGAGTAAGTGTTTATCATTGAAGAGTTCATTTGGGCTCAGAACCCAGCCTTTGTGGATTTGGACTGCTTCTCATGGCTAGAGCATAACTTGGTAGTAATGTGAAGAGATCCCCTCCTCCATGTAAGGCACAAAACCAGGACATGTGGAAATCAAACTGATTTACTGTTGACTTTTCCGCAACTCAACTTTTCCCAGAGAAATTATTTATATGGAACATCGGTTTGAGGCAATCAGATTTCCCTTCCAGAAGTCATGTGAACATTCATGCATTATATCACCGGATTCTTGACTTACGTTCAATACAGATGAGTATTTGAACAAAACAAAAAACAAAAAACCTTATGTGGAAGTAATTTTCCTTTTAAAATCAATAAAAGTTATTTCCAAGGAAATGATCGGTGTCAGGCACAGAGTTAGGTTTGCTTCAGGTCTAGTTGCCAGATCTCTTTGCTTAAAAGGTAAATAGTGAGTGTGTGGAATGTGCTGATAACATTTCAAGAATTACCAGGAGGTTTGAAAAAGTTGCCACGACTGTATAGTCCTTAAAAAGCAAAACCACGTATGATGCCTTGGGCACTCAAGAAGAGGAGGGTGGCCTTACTTTTCAATTGCTCCCTTTTCACCCTGCAGTTGTTCGCACCGCATGCAACTCTGTTCCAGAGGATTCCCCCCCAGCCCACCCCAACTCTCCAGAGCTGATGTTCAGGGTCTGGAAGGAAGGTGTACATGGAAAGCAGAGGTTCTGTTGAGTAGATACAAACCACTGCTTTGGCAAATTCAAAGCCGAATTGTATTTGAGAGGCTGTGTTCACTCAGTTGTTCTTCAATGATTCCAATCAATCAATGCAGGGGGGGGGGGTTACACCCAGACAATCCAAAATCTGCCCAAGGAAATCCAAACTCTTCAATCCATGTAAATCATGTAATTTTTTTTTTAGCAAATTTGCCTAATTTTAATTGTGTCTTATTTTTCATAAGTTAGTCTGCACCATCCTCCTAAAAGGGGTTTCAGAATTAATTTTTGGTCTTGGAACCAATGGAGGCTTCCTCTGAAATGCAAATAGTAAATTTCTAAAGGCGGTTTTGCGAGGGGTGCGAAATGAGTTGGGGAGGGAATGAGCAAGACTGATGCTACTCAGGCCTCCCTGCTGCTGCTATTTATAGAACCAAACCAGACATGTTAATTGTATTAACATAATAAATGTGCCATCTTCTTTGTCCTTCAATGTCCCCCACCCACATGGGTGCCACTCACAGAAAAGGAGGTCCCCACACTACTGTCCTTCAAACACTTTTCAATGGTCCGTACATTTTCAAGGATGAAAAATCAAGGAATAATATGCAAGAAGAATGAAGGTTGTGTGGCAATGTCCCTCCCTTCCCAGGAAATAAGACGCAAGACACAGTGAATTAATTTTAAGTGGGTAAAAAAAGGCCACAACTTTATAGGGTTCGGATGTTGAGCGGTATTGGCTTAGGCATTGGAACCTAACCAGAAAGGAGCCCAGTGATGTACATCTACTGAGACACCTCCTGTGGCCACCGTTGGGGGGTGCAATAAGGCCCTGACCTCCGTAGGCTCAGGACAAAGCTACTGCCCCTGGAACCCCTTTAACGGGATTAAATCTCCAATTATGGGCAGAGGATGACGTAATCTGCCCCCCTTCTTCTTTTATGCAAATTTCCAATGCCTAACCGCCAAACCCAGTTGTGACGAATTGCTATGAGGTAGGCGAAAAAACCAGTTTGGCTAGTCCAAGTGGAAAAAGTCCTACCAGGCCCCCCGGCCAACCGAGGGGACCAACTGAAGTCCATAGCAGCGTCGGCCTAACCTGCCTGACCTGCCTAGCCTAAAGGGCGGGAGGGTGGGTGATCCGTTCACGCTGGGAGCCGGGGAACAAGAGGCAGGATTCCCACCTCCGTCCAAGTTTAAAAGAGGGGAAGCTCCACCTCCCAGCTGACCCGATTGGCCAGCCCGGTTATGACGGAGGCGGGAACTCCCCCCTCACGAGGGGGCTGAGCTCTCAGCCCCCATCGCGAGATTTCGGTCGGGCCAAGCCCACAACACCACCTCCGTGTGGAGCGGAAGTGGTTTTACACATGTAAAGGAACAGACTAATACAGCAAATAAGGTTCTTATTACAAATAAAAAGTGAGCTTTAAATAACTCAAGAAACAGAAATATATGACAAGATAAAATCAAGCTTAGCATTTAAAATATAATATAAATAGTTGCCGTTCTAAATAAACATTCTAAGGTTGAGGGTTTGGTTGAGTGTGTTCTTGGAGAGATATTATCCACTTATCAAACAGAAATTATGGAACTCAGTTAAAAATAAGAAATGGTTTTCATTTTATGCTAAGGTTTCAGGAAATATTCTGTTAACTTGGTCAAATCTGTTCATACATTATCAAATGCAACAGTGGGTTCCCCCCCCCCCTTTCTCAGCTAAGGAGGTGTCACCAATGCAGGTTCAAGTGAAGCTAATTGAATATGGGCCTGACTGCCCTTCCTAGAGGGCAAAACCACAAATCTGAATGTTAAAGTACAGTAACTGCCAAAAATAAACCAAATTAGTCTCCTTTCTGAGAACCAATCCAGCTGTATTTGGGAACATCAAGATAACAGGCGATTCAGAAGGTCAGAAGGCCTTGACATTAGCTTGCTGACGTCAGACTCTCATCAGTTCGTAACCGCATCCTTGGTTGGCTCACATCTCGCCTCCACTCTATGCCTTACGTAGAGTTACACCTAAACCACATCCTGACCTTAGGCCAAGGTAGCTTGAAAGTTTGTTTCTGAGCACAAACGTTTCAAGGCTTGACCTTACCCAACTTCCATTTTCAAAAATCTATCCTCCATTTTGAGCAAGGTTTCATATCACATTTATTCTAAGTAACAACCTAATTTAGATACAATCCCTGCACCTTACAAAGCCTTTTTATGCTACCATTGCTGTGAAACAGAATCAAGAATGCTTTCTGTGATGTTCACACAGACAATTCACACAATGGTAGATGTTAAATATTATGACAAGGAGTGTGGAAGCATGCTACAAGAATACAATTTCCCATGGCCATCAACAGAGTAACTTTCCAAGATGGATCTGAGCAAATAAAAAATATATTAAAAAAAGGATGACAAATTGCCTGGTGCAATAAAAGGGATGCTAACTCAGCAACTCTAAGTACAGGAAGCCAGCTGAATTTACTGTATGCCATCATCTTAAATTAAGCCAGTGTAATTTACCCCTATTCCAGATTCCATTTGGGCATGGGGTTATTGCCAGCTGAGTCGGCAGATGGGAAACAAGCCTTGAAAATCGTCTTTCACTTACCCCCACCCTTTTCGCCAGTGTAGATGTTTCTGGGTTACTAGGTCATGTGACCAAGCTGAAAGGTGGTTGGAAATGGCATAAGCTTCTCCTTGCCCCCATCCTGCCCCCACCATACCCCCATGCCACCAAGCTTAAGTTATGCCAGCTAAGGCCTAGACGAGCCCTAGATGTTGGAGTTATGCTGGCATAACTTTAGCTCAGCTGGGACAATCCAAGACCTGCCTATTCCAAACTCACTCATCCCGATGGATGTTGGGTTTGGATTGTGCTAAGCACTGCCTGCATAAGCTTCGTTTTTGGAGGATTTTGTTGTTGCTCTTGCTTCCTTGTCCCCGTTCCCCCCCCCCGATCCAGCAGTATTACATTGGAAATACTATTAATTAACTGGGATCTTTGTTAAACTTAATTGTTTTGAGCAGCAAGGATTATGCTAACCATCTGCCTCCCTCTTGCAGCCAGAGCTGTCTGTCTTCTGTAACCACCAAAAGGCTTTTTCTATGAAGAAATCTGTTAATTCTTACATATATAGCATACAGTATGAAAATAATTCCATTAAGCTAATGTGTTTACTCATCATCAGTCCATAGCACAGATTGTTCTCAAACTCTACCATCACCATCTACTTTCTAAACAATGAGTATCACCTGTCCATTTTTCCTTAAAAGGCTCTGAAAACATTTTAAACCAATTTGCACCATAAGATAGTGGTGGGGGCCATGTTCAAATTGGAGATGCTCAAAATACAATGCAAACACACACACGTTGTGTGAAATGTCTCACCCCAATAAAAGATAAAGCCAGACTAGAGTATTCTGCATTACCTCATATTGGATTCACTTGCCATGGCCACCAGCACCACTAAATAACAGTCTCCTTGCCCCAAACACTTTCCCAAACTTACCTGGCAGTCATTTAAGGGCAGCAAGATCTCCTGCCCCATTGCTTCCTTCCCTACCTCTCTCTCAATGCTATTCCTCCCTCTCTCCATTGTTTTCTTTGGCTTGTTCTCCTAGAATTGCTCCCAGAATTCTGCAACAGTTGCAAGGAGGCCTGGGAAATCCAGTTTTCCAAGGCTTTTCATAGAAAAGCAAAGGTCCCATAGAGATTGATATTTTCCCTATTTATGTGGTCTTGTGCGTCTTTTTGTTTTACATGCAACATCAGGAATCAACTAATAATAAATATGTGTCTCAAAATATGTGCTAGTTGTATTCATCAGCTGCTCCACTAGGGATGGGGAGAAATGTCAATTTCAGTTTCTCTCCATTTCTCATTTTTCCAGCCTGAAATTCAGTTCTCCATATTTCCACATCAGTTGGTGTGAAGAAACTGCACATTTCTCCTAATATACCCATGTTGGAATGCAATGTTTCCTAATATAAGGTGTGTGCACGCACATGTGCATGTTTCTGTGGGTGCGTAGATACATAGATATAGATATAAGCACATTTTTACCTTAGCATGTGCATTTTTGTACACATTACTTGCCTGGAGAACTGCGTTACAAAGTTCGGAAAAGTTCACACTTCAAAAGATGGCTGTGTTTCAGTTCAGATATTTTTTGGGAGAAGCCCAAATTCAGTAAGTTTGCCTTTAAATGTGAACTGAAATGAATTTCTTCTCCATCCCTTCATACCACATGATTATAGGACAGCTCTCAGTCCAGAAACGGTAATAGGTAGCTTCCATCCAGCTCCTTATATTTTAGAAACAAATCACTGGTTTTGCCATGTGTCTGATAATATTCCATTTCCCAATGCCCAGCTTCACTTGTTTGATGTCTAAACATCCTGAAGACTTCAGACCTTCCCTGCAGTACCCTTTGCACTGCAAATCTCAGGCAACTGAGCATCATTGGAGTTGTCTTCCACATGATGAAGCCAAGCTGTTCTTGACGTACTGCACAGGCCACAGCAGCATTCAAGCCACAAACCAGTCATGACCTCTGCAAGATTTGAGGCATGGCAAGTCTGAGGTCTAATAATGGAAGGTGATGGTGTGGTTGCTGGAGACCAGGGCCTGGAGATTTCTAAGCAGTCTCAATTTAGATTCCAAAAGAAATCCCTAGATCTTTGGTAATCAGCAAGACGATTGCCCCCAGTTATTTATGGGTTGAATAGGTGGGGAAGGCTAACCCACTTCTATGGGAAATACATATTTGAAGCCAAGTAGCCCAATTCGTGGCCATTTTTAGCTGCAGTACGGTACAGTAAAAGTCAGCCTCTCCATAGGAAAGATAACTTGTTTGTTTAGTAGCAGGAATATCTGAGTTCAAAAAACAGTGCTGTTCTGTCAGAAGGTTTGAGCATAAATCATGCTTTGGCAGTCTCTTCTGTATTAAATGGCATGATACCAAGAACTATAGACTTTGTTGTATCTTTGAGGTGTGAAACAGGGCAGGGCACCCTATATCAGGTGACCAAAACAAGAGGCAGAAGCATTTGCAAGTTGTCTCCAGGGCTGTTTTCCGCTCTGCATGCTGTTGATCGAAGCTGACATGACAAATGTTATTGGTGGACGAGATCGCAGAAAATAATAATCTGAGGCAAAATATTTTTAGGAAACAAACTTCAAATTTATCAACATCGGTATATGGGTAAATAAATTTGAGGTGCCTTTAAAATCTGGCAAACTAGATTCTTGCTGACATTCCATGGAATGTATTGCTACTGGAGAAATTTCAGCAGCCTGCCTTGAAGTGGACCCAGTGATGTGCTCAATGTGCCTTCTGATCTACCACAAACCTTGCACTAAAAAGGGTAGTGGGGGGGACCCCAACCTCTTACAAGGGTTAAGATGACAGCTGCACACCTTGGAAATGTCCCACAATAAATGTCAAGCAAACACACACACACACACACACAGAGCCTGGCTTCTTTCCATCCTATCCCTTTTTCCTTTTGTGTTGGACTTTTTAGATTGTTAGCCTAATATGGATGCTTTCCAGCGGAGCAGCGGAGCATAAATGCTCATATGAATGAACACTTACCTCACGCTTTAGATAGTACTGTTCTCATCTGAGCAGCACCAAACAATCCTTCATGGTTATCATGTTACAGAGAGGAGCAGGGATTGTTATCTGCTTTAATCCAACTGAAAAGAATGAATGCCGGGCTTCCGGGTTCAGCGCCAGCGTCGATCGGCGGGGCTTTGTCTCGTCTCCGAGACGGCCCGTCTCTGCTAGGAGTGGGGAGGGCAGCGAGAGCGACGCTGCGCCCCTTAGAACCTCGGGAAGGGCGTCCCGAGGGCAATTTGCTCGGCACAGACCCAATCCGGACTCCCCAACTCTTCGGCTAGCTCTAATAAGAGCTCCGGAGCGAGGAGGGTAGAAGTCGCGGGGGCCATTTTGAGCGGCAACGTTATTCTAGCAGGGAGAAGCTTCAAGCCGAAGGCGGAGAGCGCTGGATTCTTCCGAAAATAAAACAATTGGAAAAGACTGTAAGTAACCTCATGATTTGGATTATTATAAAACAATTTGGATCTGGGAGAGAGGGGAGAAAAGAGGAAGCCACCCCCCCCCACGGCAACAAAAGAGACAGTAAATAGAAACCCGAAGCCATAAACAGAAGATTTACAATTCAAAGGATCCCTCAAAGGCATCAAAGAGAATCTCCCCTTTGATGCAGGGTGAAAAGGGGAGAGAGACTGCGGTTTATGACTGCCCTGCAACAAGAGGCACAGCCTAAGAAAAAAAACCTTTCCACTCGGGAGCCGGCAGCCCAGACAACCCAGTGAGTTGTCAGGTTTTATAAGTCAAATTTTACTTCACTTTGTATTTCTGGACTTTGTGGAATTTCTTTTTTGGCTTAAGTGTTTGTGAAATGTGAGTTCGAACTTTATTGTCAATAAGACTTGAAGAATGCAGCCAGCTTGTTAAAATGGAGTCGAAAAATAAACTGTGATCATATTCCACCCCACGTGACAAGTTTTGACCTTGGCAGGACTGAAATATGTCAACAAAAAAGTGTTCCCCTGAGTTCCAGCGGTCTGTTTTGACCTTAATGTGGGAAACAAGAATAGAGTTATGTCAAGAGGAGACACGACGGCAAGAGTTACAGGAAAAATTCCAGGAGGTGATGGCGGAATATGATTTTTTAGGAGATGAAGCTTTTGACGCTGAAAAAGATGAATGTGAGAATGACAATGATGGGGAAGGAAAAGAAGAAGATGAGGATTGTGATGATTCAACACAAAATGAAGCACACCACGAAAAAAATGATGACTTTACTCTACAAAAAGTTGGATGGAGTGCTCTGCTTTTGAGGGGGGCACGATTGGTATCATTGGAACTCCAGAACGCCCACAGGGAAGAAGGAAAAAATATGCAGAGAAGAGAGGAAATTCAGGGGTCCTGTATGGTGGCCTGGATGACAAAAGACTGTAAACAGGGGGTGGGGTGAAGGGAAAGTGATGTTGTGATTAAGGATGGATTAACAGGTTTATAACTGGTCTGCTGATTTTGGAATTTGCTGGATTGGGGGGGGAAGCCGGCAATCGGGGATGTAAGGTTAAATTGAGAATAGTTATAGTTTTAAAAGTGAATGGATTTTGGAAAATGTGAAAATATGGAGGCTTATAGAGGGAGAAAAAACAAAAAATTAGGCACGGGAAGAGAAAATGGGAGTTTGATTTCTCAGTGATTTGAATATTAGATGAAAATGTTAACAATTGATTTATAAGTTGTATAAGATGCAAAGGTGTATTTTTATAAAGTAAGAAACTGTTGCAGATGAAAAAAAAGGGATGAAAACCGGGGAAGGGGGGGGGAGGGGAAGCCCACAAAATATGGTTTTACAACTATGAATGCAAGAAAATTTTTTTGTTTTGTATTGTTTTTTCTTTTTTGTTTTTTCGCCCTTTCTTTTTTTTTTTCCCCTTTTTTTCCTATTTCTATTTTTCTCTTTTTTTTATTTTTTTTTTTGTATGACAATAGATGGTTGGATGGATGTCCTCCTGCGTACTGCCCTGGTTTGCTGGAGCTCCCTGGTGGCAGGGGGGGCTTTGGGGCCAGGGGAGGGGGGGGAGGACAGAAACCCAAGCATAAAATGGACCATCTCTGACTGTTCACATACATGGGATACTTCTGTGGCAGGGGAGGACCCATGTGGGTGGGTAGGAAGGAGGTGGAAAAGGGGTTTAAGTATGTACCTTTTTTTTTTTTTTTTTTGTATTTTGTAAAATTAATAAAAAGTATGTTCAAAAAAAGAAAAGAAAAAGAATGAATGCCTACCATTTCCTTCGGCAGTAGCATCAGTGCTGACGTGTATACACTCCACATGAAATTGGGCAATGCACAACTTCGCTGAAGATATATAGAGGGTGGCCAGAATTTTGTCTTGCTTATCTTTTCGGTTTCTAGCCTCAATACATGAGACAAAAAGGGGATTTATTTTTTGAAAAAAATATTTGACTGGTACTCTTCCTAGTTGCCTCTTATCTTCTTGCCATACAATCCTTCTGTTGGGCTGGAATTCAATTGTTTTTCACAGTCTTCAAAACCTCTTTTCTTTATGAGCTTTGTTCATCTTCTATACTGTATAGAAGTTGCAGCCGTGTTGCTATTATTTTCTTCGTATCATTCCCATTTAATCCAACCTAACTTCACTGACAACAACAACAACAAAAACCCGCCCAGCTTGGACTATTAAACTTGGCGGCTGAGAGCCTCCTTCTGGCTGAAGCATGCATGCATGCATTAAACAAATGCCACTTTGGGTTTTACAACCAAAAGATCCCAGTTTTGGTTCTTGACACTGTCAGGTAGGATTAGTAATGTCCGGTTGTAATGTCCGGAAATGCTAAACAACCTCTACCAGGCAGCAGAGTAGACAATACTGAACTGCCTGGACCAACATGGTATAAGGCTTTTTCCTATGTTCTGACAAGTATATTTTAGTTACATCCAGAAGACTGCTATCCTACCCCAGACTCATGGGTTGTCTGCATGTAAATACTACCAGTAAGGTCACAATTACAGTCAAACTAGACATGTCTATTTGGTAAGAAAAAAGTCATGCCTCACAAACCAGTGTGGCACAAATGTGTGGAGTGAGTGAGTGAGCAGGCAGACAGGCATTTGAATGCTGAGGTTCCAAGACATCACCCCAATAACTCACACTTCACACAATATTTTAAGTTTAAGGTTTTTGGCATTAATTTGGCCACAACTTTATTTAAATACAACTGAATGTGAGTGGTTGCTTAGGCATTGGTTCTTGCCATCTGTCCCCCCGCCTGGGACAGATCTGACTCCCACTAGCCTAGTAGGGCAGCCAGTAGGTAAGCAGCCTTACCGGGAGAGATCGGGGCAGGGGGCCACGCCCTTGACCTCATCCCTCAGATGCTCCCCGAGGCTCATGCGCGGCCATGGCCCCTAACGGGGATAAACGGACAAACCTGTAGAGCCCCAGGATTCCTTTAAAGGAATACCCCTAAAGGCAGCAGCAACCATGAGAGGCAGTAACATCACAGGAAATAACATGAAAGGCCAAGTCTACTGTGATAAGGACCAGATGGAACCCCTATCTTCAATGGATAACAACTACTGGACCAGAAGACATTCAGTGGAAATTAAAGACACTGTGCCCGTGGCTGAGGACAACTGTTTGAACCCTTCCAATGGATTATGGGTGGGGGAGGGGTGGGAAGGGAAAGGAAAAATGGTACGGGAAATTAAAAATTGGAAGGAGAGAATATAATGTATGTAAAAATTCTCGTACTTCAATAAAAATCTTTTTAAAAAAAGAAGAAGGAAAAAAACCATGAGAGGCAGGCCCAACCAAAATCCGTACCCCTCCACCAATTAATTTGAACCAATGAGCAGAACAGGCCAGCAGCGGGCATGTTTATGCTGTACCATATATACATTTCAGTGTAAGCCTTTGAACAAGGGCAGGAAGATAAACCAACACACAAGAGCTTTACATAAATACAGCCTGCTTACTTCAGCTGAGACAATTTGGACTGAGATGAGAGAAGGAAATGAGGGGAGGGGAATGCAATAATAGGAAACACTTATAGATCTCCTGGGCCTGATTAGGAGGAAGAACAGGAAACACTTATGTGTTTAAAGAAGAGTTGTGAAAACTATGGACATTGATCACTGCCATTTCAATTACACTGACGTTTACTGACACAAAATAGACCACGTTTCAGAATGTAGGCAAAGCGCTTATCACCTGACATTTCCTGTCAAACCACATAAGCAGCTTGGCTCTTGGATACTATGTAATAATTGTAACATTGTGAGTGCCATGGATGAACAGAGGCAGATAGAAAGATCTGGTCTCTGCAACACTTAGGCTGCAATCCTAGAACTAAGCCATTGACGTCAACAGGACGTACTTCTGTACAGAACTAAGCTGTTAACTACGAACATGCACATTGTCTGGTTAACTCGGATCCATGTAGGTATTCTTTGTCAACATTATATTGTTTTTAATGGTTTAACACACATTGGGACCTTAGGGTAAAGGGCAGGTAATAACCTTTTTTATTAAAAAAAAAAGAACTTGTTAACTCTGGGGAGGTGACAAGCTCCCCAGATCACGCCATCCCCTTTTGTTTGTCCTGCTTAATTTCCAGTCAGTACATGTCCCATAGCTTCCTGTTGAAATCCTGTAACTTTTTACCAGAGTGCAAGTTTGCCCTTCCAGGCAACAATGATGTCATAACATTGGGGAAGCATCACAGAACAACTACTGAAGTGGAATGAAGTGTGGTTGATCCAGTATAAATCTAGCACTCATGCACTATTATAGCTTCAATGGCATGCTGGAGAATTCTCTCCCCCAAAACACTGCAGTCTGGACATGCCCACAATCCTTGTCAATCTACAGCAGATCACCCAGGAATCAACTAGATCCTGATGTATTTTTCTGCCCACCCCTGCAGTGCAGCCTGTACACCACGACCCAAGTAAGTAGGGGTGTGTTGCAACTTTAAAAACAGTTCCTCTTTTGAGCTGATTTTGAGCTGCAGGCTAAAACTGCCAAGATCCTTTCCATTGTTTAGACTACCAGATAAAATCAGCATGCTTATGGGTTGGGTATTCATATCTCCTTGTGATCCAATAGATTCCCACTTGGGTCAAAGATTCCTTCAAATACTATTATCCCCTGTCTCGAGAACAGATGATTTGGCACAGCAGTTCCAAACAAACAAACAAAAAAATCAGGCATTATTTTCTTAGCAAGCACACAGTGATTATTTAAGTTCCTGTAGCGTAAAGAATACTCAATTCCCTTAATCCTTTAACCTTTCCCAAAACATTTCTTTTGCAACAAAAGATGTATATCAGGATCATAAAACAGAAGTAGGCTGTGCGGGCCGTGCTCCAAAGTCCATTTTCTAACTGGTGTATGAGAAGCCATTTTATTTCCATTTCTACAGGGATACCCATGGAGATTATGTGCTTTAGGGATCAGGAAGCAATGAAGCATAAATGTGGGTGAGATTCAGAGAGCCCCTTGTGTGGGTGGAACCATTCTGGAGAATTCCCTAACAGCCAAGGATGACTTTTCAAGCAATGTGATGGCCTAAAATGCCTCCTCCCGAGTTTGGGAATGCATTTGCATAAAATTGAGACGAATGTAGATTAAAAAAAAAATGGGAGCCAACCCATAGCACCCCATTAAGAGGAAGGCTGTGTGGTCATGAACATCATTTTGAGGCTTGGCCAACACAAGCTGGAATCTGCCAGGAGGACAACACCAAGCCATAGAGATCTCCCACCCTCAACAATCAACTGCCCACCTTTGTAAACTTTTGACCCGCATCTAGGTTTGCTAGCAAAGCCCTATTTGGCTTTGTAATCATAAGCCCAAAATATTATTCCAGAGATTTAGAACACTCAAGGCGATTCACATATTTGCTTTAATCAGTTTTTTAAATGGTGGAGGTAGTTAAAGTATAGCATCTAGATCAAGGGAAGTAATAGTACCACTGTATTCCGCTCTGGTCAGACCTCACCTGGAGTACTGTGTCCAGTTCTGGGCACCACAGTTCAAGAAGGATACTGACAAGCTGGAACGTGTCCAGAAGAGGGCAACCAAAATGGTCAAAGACCTGGAAACGATGCCTTATGAGGAACGGCTTAGGGAGCTGGGGATGTTTAGCCTGGAGAAGAGAAGGGTAAGGAGTAATATGATAGCCATGTTCAAATATATAAAAGGATGTCATATAGAGGAGGGAGAAAGTTTGTTTTCTGCTGCTCCAGAGAAGTGGACACAGAGCAATGGATTCAAACTACAAGAAAGAAGATTCCACCTAAACATTAGGAAGAACTTCCTGACAGTAAGAGCCGTTCGGCAGTGGAATTTGCTACCAAGGAGTGTGGTGGAGTCTCCTTCTTTGGAGATCTTTAAGCAGAGGCTTGACAGGCATATGTCAAGAAGGTGTTTCCTGCTTGGCAGGGGGTTGGACTGGATGGCCCTTGTGGTCTCTTCCAACTCTATGATTCTATGATTTTCCTCTTCTGATAGAGCTGTCCTAGCTCTATAATCAAGCCAAGCCAGTTCTTATTTCTGATAACTTCTGTAGACACTCTTCACTTCTTGCATGGAGGAATATAGCCAGAATTCACTTTGCTACCTATCCACCTAATTCACATATATCCTTTAGAGACTTAGGCAATCCTGTGGCCCCTAGCAGCCATGGGATATATTGGCACTCCCTCTCCAATTTTGTGAAACAAAGATTTAATGTTGGAAAGGGAGATCTGATGTCTGATCCTGTCTCCCTGCTACTGCAGAAGCACCCAAGCGCCTGGCCCTACCAACATTGGTAAGACCAAGGTGACAAGTAGAAGCAGCTTGGGCTTGTTGGGGCAAGACCAGAAAACGGCTGAATCCAAAGCTGCCCCCATTGCCATAACATACTGCAGGAACTTTGCAGGGCTTTGGATCTGCATAAGTTCCACAGTGTTTACTTCATTATGAAAAGCTTTAACAAAAATCCATAGCTGCCAAGTTTTCGCTTTTCTCGTGAGGAAGCCTATTCAGCATAAGGGAAAATCCCTGTAAAAAAGGGATAACTTGGCAGCTATGCAAAAATCTGAAAATACAAAAGCAGTCTTTGTCTCTTCCCACACTGTACACACCCTTAGGATTGCAACCTTAGCTAGCAAGAACTAAGTAGACTTTCAGTGCAACACATCTTCCCTGTAGTATCAACTTTAATAGCTTAAGGTTTCTTCGTTAGTCAAGTATTTATTAACTTCTTCTAGCATAACATCTCTCTTTCACAGAGCCTACAGGCAGGGGAAGTGGCAGAGAGGAGAGGATTTGTTGACTTTGGCTTCTTCCATCTGGTCCAACAGTTTGATCATTTTAATTTCTTCCTAAGGAGAAAAAGGTGGAATATATGTATCTATACAAATAAGCAAACATCAACAACAAACAAATAATTTCCTTGCTGTGTGGCTCCCACTAGTATCCGGTGAACACATTGCACCCATTTCTAGTGTGGTCGGAATGCGTCATGGTCCTATATGCATTAGTCACATCTTGACCGGAGTACTGTAACACTCTCTGTGTCGTGCTGCCCTTGAAAACTGCACAGACACTTCAATTACCTGCTGCTAAAATATTGACTTGGGTATAGTTCTGGGATCTGCACTGACTCCCAGTCCATTTCTGAGTGCCATTCAAGGTCCTGGCTGGTACATATAAAGCCCTGAACAAGCTCCCTGAAAGACCTCTTACTTGAATCTTTGTGGTGCAGGACTGCTGGAAGCACACAGGAGGGTATTCTCTGTGGAAAGACCCAGCATGTGCATCTCCTTGCCCCTGGGGGTTAGGTTACCTTCCTCTTTATTTGTGTTCCACCGCCAATGGAAAACCTTTTCCTTTTTAAAGCTTTGGATTCTCTTGCTGCCCTGTTTCTCCGAAAATAAGACGTAGCCATAAATTAGCCGTAGCAGGATTTTTAAGCATTCAAGGAATATACCCCCAAAATAAGACATAGTGATAGGCGCAGCAGCACTGCCGGCCGCGGCAGGAGGAGGAGGGGGGGAATAAGACGTCTCCTGAAAATAAGCCATAGTGGGGGGGGGGGGTTTGAGGAAAAATAAATATAAGACGGTGTCTTATTTTCAGAGAAACACGGTATTAGTGCGATGGTTGCTGGTGCTATTCTTTGTGGTGTCTCCTTTTTGCTGCTGTTTTCATTTAAACCATTTCTGCTTTAGCAATTAGGACACCCTTCCTTTTTATTTATTTTATTTATTCCTTTTGTGGAGGGGAATACATCTGAAAAAACAAATAACAATTTAGCATTCTGCTTCCCATTTTTAAAAAGTAGGGTTGGGATATTATATTGGTTAAAGATTTCAGCCTCCAGGTCTGATCCCTAAGCCTCGCCCCACCCAGGCCCCTGCTGATAGGTTGTATTTGAACAGTGGGCCTGGTAGTTGCCCACAATGCTTCACGGCGGCTGGGGGAAGCTGCAACGGCTCCGTGAGGCATATGGCGGCGACACAGCAGATTGCAACTGCTGCTCAACCCAGAATTGGGTAAGTGATTTTTTTATATAAAATAGAAAAATGTGCCTGTACTCACCCATCAAGTTGTTACAGTTATGTGCCACACTTTAAACCTTTTTTGGAGGAAAAGAAGCCGGTACTGAGCACCCCCAGAAAAAAAGCACTGATGATGATGATGATGACTGATGAAACTGAAATAATTTGAGCAACACCTCCATAGCAGCTGAGGTGGCAAGTGCATAGTAGCATTATAGTGTTACATCCCATGTTCAAAGCTTGCATGAGCCATGAAATCGGTAGGCAAAAGCAATTCACTGTATCTCAGCTTCAGCCTCCCTCGCCCCCGTTTGCAAAATGATGACAATAATAAAACTGGCCTACTTTACACTGCCGTTGTGAGAATTCCTAGAATAACATGTACGAAATGATTTGAACATTTGGGTGTGTGCTATGTGAATGCTGTCTATTTTTACCCTTCGCTTCCCTCAGGCTTGAAAAGATAAAGATACTTCTTTTGGAGGTGGTGAAACCAAAAGGCCAACAATGTTTGCCTGGAATGACATAAAAGTGAATAAACGTGATGAATGCTGGATTATTTATTTTTTTAATGGAACGCAGACTACAGTGTGCTTCGGGGCAACTAGCCCGTGCCAAGGCACATTTTCCCAGAGGGATTCCCTTTGTGAGGGTCCGAGGACAGCACAATGCACCCAAAGGAAATGAAATATGCGAGTCTCAAATTTGGCCGACAGCCTCACATACTTGAAAGGCTTGATGGCTTCCATTTGTCACATGGAGGTGGGGAGGGGGAAACGCTCACTAGGAGAGGAAGCTGAGTTGAGGACAGGGCTTGCGTAGCAGGATGCCTGAAGGATGTGTTTCTCAAAAGGAGTGGAAAATGTGAAAAATCAAATGGGGGGCAAGGGAGATAAATGGCACAAACAGCTAAGGCAGCTGGCTGAGTTCCCTTTGAACTCTGGTCATAAACAATGTCTGGGAATGGCCAGAGGCTCCCTCTGGCACAGAATCACTGTTCTGTGGACAGAAGCCCGAAATTTCCAAGGCATGTTCTGCATGAATTAAAGGAAAGTCGGACAAAACAGGCCTGTGCATTTCAAAGGGCTGAACGGGGGCGGAGGGAGTCAGAATGGAAATGCCTATATTTAACTTTCAGATTTCAGTATAGGCTGATGCTCTTATGGAGTAAGCCAAACAGATCGTAAGAAAAATCAGCAGGGGGGGGGGCTGGGGGCGGTTTGTTGGCTAGCCAGGCGAGAACAGGAAATGGTGGGAAGATAAATACATTTTACATTTTACCACACTAGAGTAATCCTGATGGTTAGTCTCCACTTTTCAGCAAGGCTCAGTGGCTCCCATATCATTTTACTTTATCAGTGACAATCCTGATCTGACAGCTAAACTTGCTCTTCCATTTATTTGGAGGGAAAGGGAAGGGAACATGAAGGAATAGAGCCAGCCCTCAAACTGTGGCATTAGATCACCAGTGGCTGCTCCTATTTTATTTAAACAGTGGGCTTCAATGGCCCAATCCACTAGCATTCCACTGACTGTGCTTACCTGATGTGCTTTTTTGATGAGCAGCGATTGATTCAAGAGGAGTAGGAGTTATGCCTCTCCCATATATTTCAGTAGGGCTTGGTTAGGGGGGGAAATTCTGGCCTGCAGAGTTTAAAAAACTGACATTTCATTTTAAACCAGTGCCAGGCATCTGTTATTCTGTTAGACCATTTGGACTCCCACCCCCCACCCCCCCAGTAGTGGTTTTGCAAGCAGAAACGAAACTGGGATTAGGATAGCATGATGAGATAGGAAATGTCCTTTTTATCACCATTATCCAACATTTGTAAGAGTGAATTTGGAGCTGATTGTCTCCACCTTTGTTCCCACACCACTGTTCTTAGAAAGTGTGTACCAGTTTTGACAGGTACCAGTTAGGGCAGCACAAGTTTTGGAAGCACATGGAATATAGAGATAACTTTTGGGATGTTCCAATGGCCCTTGCAGCAGTGTAAGTACCCCTGGGTTCGTGTCTGTGCAAGGCCCCTTGAATTGTCCTGTCAGTTACTGTATAGTAGGTAAGAACTACTAACTCCAAGGGAGAAACTGCATGCTGATATAGTGTGTAAGCCAGGAGCAAAGCAAGCTTTGTGTTCATTTAGCTTTTGTGGGCAAGGGGTCTGGCAGGGAATTTGTGCAGGTGGGAAATTTGCTTTTAAAAAATAACCCAAACCCTGGCTTGGTTTCTGTCTGGGTTCAAACTGCATTTATGGTGGACTGGTCATGTGAGCAGTAGATCTTGAGGAGAGAGTGTCAGCTGGAAGTGATATTTGAAATATTCGTAAACCAGGGTGAACAGTGGTGTATGCAAACGCTTGTCAGAAAGTGACCATTAGGAAGTGTTTTGAGATCAGAATGACAAAAATTAGGGTTTGTGATGACATACTCGCCAACATTTCTCTGATGAAAATAGGGTCTTCCTATTTAATAACAATAACAATTTTACTATTTATACCCTGCCCGTCTGACTGGGTTGCCCCAGCCACTCTGGGTTGTTTCCAACATATATAAAAACATAGTAAAACATTAAACATTTTTTAAAAAAACTTCTCTATGCAGGGCTGCCTTCAGATGGCTCAGGAGACAGATAACTCCATACCTTCCAGCATTTCTTTAATGAAAATAGGGATGTCCTAAGGAAAAACGGGACATTCCAGGATCAAATCAGAAACTGTAACAGCTTCTGTAAATCTGGGACTGTCACTGGAAAATAAGGACACTTGGAGGGTCTGTGATGAGAAAACCAGTTTTGTGACCCACAGAGATATGGTTGACCTTTCCCTGCCACCTCTGCTCAATTTCATTCACTCTCTGTATCAGTAAGGTAGAATTTGGCCCTTGAATATTTCCTAAAGCCTGTGACCTCTGGGACACCATATGTTGGAAATAAGCAGTTCTCTTGATTTAAGTGTTTATGGCTGAGAGGAGCTTTCCAGTCTGTGTTCTTTGATATCAGGAATGTTAGTGTGATGTTCTGCCGAGCCTCTGTAAAAGGAGAATTGGAGGATGGAATGAATGCTCCTCTTCATCTGGGCCAAACACAATCTGATTTTTTCCCCCTCATGAGATAAAGATGGAACAGAAAATTGCACACCAGGAAAAGGTAGACAGATCCGTATACTTTAGCTGTGATTTCAGATATTACCTAAACATTTGAAGAGATACTACCTGTAAAGCTTTAAGAAATGGACTGTCATTGTTATTTATTGCATGTTACTTGCTCAAGATAATTATACCAAAAGCTGGTTGGATTTTTATAGAATCAAAATTCAGGAATGTCCTCTAGCTAAATCCTTGCTTGCTTTCATCCATTGTGGCATTTATCAACTTGCTGCAGAGACGCAGAGTCATCCAAGAGATTGCCATCAAAACTAGTTTTTATCAACAGACAGAAATGGGCGTCCTACCAGTGCAAACACCCAATGCTTACTTGCCAGAGAGCAGTCTGGAGATGGAAATGGGTTTCAACGAAGTAGCTGCTAATTCTGCAAGCCATTCCCCTCAAATACATGTGTGCTTAAACACACATAGTCCTCTCTACTGTGCCAGCAGCAAAGCAACTGCATAACATTTAAAACAAAAACAAAAAACTTCCCAGAGAGTCCATCAATACCATGACTTTCTGAGAGATGATCTGCCAAATCTTGTCATATCAAGCAGTGGGGGGAATGGGGAATCACTCAGGTAATCCACATATCAAAAATATGATAAAGGTGCCTGTCACAGTGGCCGGAGTGGACTACTTCAGAGTAACGACGCTACGCAGCTCTGCATTTTATTCTTTTATTGGTGCTGCGTATTTACAGTGCTCAAGTCATTGCTATTTACACGGAGCGATGTTGTCAGTCGGTTTCAGAACCTCCTAATGGCTTTTGGCGCGTCTTTCTCCAACACAAAAGCTTTGGCAGACCCATCCTCTTGCCCCTCCTCTTCCTGCGTAATTCTGGAGTTGGGGGGATGGGTCTTCCCCCCTTACTTGCCCCTTCCTGTCCCACCTGGGACCCTGGCTCCTCTACCTTGCCTGAGCCTCGGACACGACTTCCTGCTTCCCCACTGGAATCGGAACTCTCCCTGCTTTCCCCTTTGCTCGGGGACGGGCTTGAACTCAGGAGGGGAGGGACTTCGCGATATCCCCTGTCCCTCACATCCACCCCCCTCCCAAGCTCTCCTTCACCCCTCCCCAGGCCCCCCCCATGTGTCGGTGACGACTGGAAGCCTAAAAACTCGGTGCTCTCCGAGCCCGTTGGTGTGAACACCTCCCCCCAGTCCTGCGAGCCCCCCCCTTCCGCCTGGGAGGACGGGAATCCCAAAAAGTCCGTGGCGTCAGAGCTGGTGGGGGTAAAAATGTTTTGCCAATCTGCTCCTTCCTCTGACTGGGTGGATCTTGGCGACACCCATACCTCATCCTCTGGTTCCTCAAACTCCGCTTCCCAGCGCCATGGTGAGCTGTTCTCCCGTGCCTCCTCCTCCTCCCCCTCCCTTTCCATGTGCCAGGGCTTGGGTCTGTGGGGAAAGAGGGCGTGAAATTCTTCCACCAAGAATTCCTCCTGTATCTGAGTGGCGGGAACCCATTCATTCTGGGACGGTGGAGCATCCTCCCATGCCATGAGGTACTCCAGGCCCCCCACCCCCCACCTTGAATCCAGGATGGCCGTGGCCTCATTGAGTTGCTCCCTGCTTTCCCTCTCCCCCCCTCCCTCGGGGGTTTGTTCGCTGTCTCTGAGCCTGCTGCTTTCCCTGTACGGCGACAGCAGCGATCTATGAAACACTGGATGCACCCTCATGTCCTCTGGCAGTGCCAGCCTGTATGCCACCGGGTTGACCTGTTGCGTGACCGTGAAGGGGCCCAGCCATTTGGGTGCCAGCTTTTTGCACCTCCCTCTGGTGGGAAGGCCCTCCGAGGACAACCACACCTTGTCCCCCACCCTGATGACCTCCCCTTGTCGCCTGTGGCGATCTGCCCCCTTTTTGTACGCTTCCTTGGCCCTCTCCAAGTGTTCTCTGAGCTGCTGGTGCACCGTCTCCAGTTCCTCTGCCCAATCCTCAGCCTGTGGGCCCTCCTCCTCCTCCTCCCTCTCCCTCTCTGGGAAAGATCTGAGGTCGCGCCCGTAATTGGCCTTAAAGGGCGACACCCCTGTGGAGACGTGCACTGCATTGTTGTAGGCAAATTCTGCTAGTGGCAAGCGATCCACCCAGTCCGTTTGCCGCTGGCTGACGTAGCATCTCAGGTACTGCTGCAGAATGGCGTTGACCCTCTCCGCTTGTCCGTTGGTCTGCGGGTGTCTAGCCGTCGACAAGCTGACCTCCACCTGCAGGAGGTTCATGAGCCGCCGCCAGAACCTGGAAACAAATTGGCGGCCACGATCCGAAATAACCCTTAAAGGTAATCCATGCAGTCTGAAAATGTGATCAACAAACAGTTTGGCTGTCTCTTCTGCCGAGACTGCCCTGGCACACGGTATAAAGTGACACATTTTGGACATGAGGTCCACCACCACCAACACTGCAGTCTTACCCCTGGACGAAGGCAGATCTGTGATGAAGTCCATGGACACCACTTCCCACGGCCTGTGTGGTGTGGCTAAGGGCTCCAGCAACCCTGGTGGCGCTGCTCTGACCACCTTCGCCCGCTGGCAGGTGGTACAGCCCCTTACATAGTCTCGAACATCTTCCCTCACCCCTGGCCACCAGAAGTGTCTCATGACTAGGTGAGTGGTCTTGTCCCTTCCAAAATGCCCCGCTGTAGGGTTGTCGTGCATCTGCTTGAGGACCGTACGTCGAAGCTGGGTGGTGGGTAGGTACAGCGCACCCTTGTAGAAAAGCAGCCCTCTGCGTTCTGCAAAGTCTTTTGCCTGCTCCCTCCCCCCTCTCAGTTCTCTGAAGATGCGGTTGGCAAATTCATCCGCTGCCGTCAGTGCTGTGAGTTCTGCCTCGCTCACCACTGCTGCTCCGCAGGACCATGCCGACGGGGGGAAAATGTGCCTTGGGGCTGGTGGCGCCTCCTCCTCCATGTACTCTGGCTTGCGGGAGAGGGCATCCGCCCTGACATTCTGCTCTCCTGGGATGTAGTGTATGGAGAAGTTGAAGTTCGAGAAGAACTCCGCCCACCGTATCTGCCGCTGGTTGAGCACCCTGGCAGTTCTCCAGAACTCCAGGTTCTTGTGGTCTGTGCACACCTGGATGGGGTGCTTGGCGCCCACCAGGAAGTGTCTCCAGTGCTGGAACGCCGCGTGGATCGCAAGAAGTTCCCGATCAAAAACTGTGTAGTTTCGCTCGGGCTGGGTCAACTTCCTGGAGAAGAAGGCACAGGGTCTCCACTCTCTGTTGGCGTCCAGTTGCAACAAAATGGCGCCCACAGCCTTATCAGAAGCATCTGTTTCAATGCGTAGGGGCGCGTCCTGAACCACGTGGAACAGGTTCTGGTCTGAGGCGAACACCCTCTTGAGGCTTTCGAACGCTGCTTGCGCCTCTGGTGTCCACCTGAACTTCTGCTTGCCTCTCAGGCAGTCAGTGATGGGAGCCGTAACTCGAGAGAAGTTCTTGATGAACTTCCTGTAGAAGTTGGCAAAGCCTAGTAGGCGTTGGGCATCTTTGCGCGTCCTGGGGCTGTGCCAGTCCAGGATGGTCTGCACCTTGTCCTTGTCCATTGCCAGCCCCTTGTCTGACAGCTTGTAGCCCAGGAAGTCCACCTCCTTGGTGTGAAACTTGCACTTCTCCAGCTTCACATACAGGTGGTTCTCCTTCAGGCGCTGTAACACCTCCCTGACGTCCTTCACGTGCTGCACTGGGTCGTTGGAGTAAATAAGGATGTCATCCAGAAAGACCAAGCATTTCCTGAAGAGTAGGGACCCCAGGACGTGGTGCATGAAGGCCTGGAAGCATGCTGAGCCCCCTTGCAACCCGAAGGGCATCACCAGATATTCAAAAGAGCCCAGAGGCGTGAACATCGTGGTTTTCCACTCATCGCCTTCCCGGATCCTGATCAAGTTGTACGCCCCCCTCAGGTCTAGCTTGGTGAAAATCTTGCCTCTGCGTGCCGCTGTCAGGAGATCATCCACTCTGGGCATGGGGAAAGCCACTGGCTCTGTCACCGAATTCAGCCGTCTAAAATCCACCACAAGACGGCGCTGTTGCGTGTCTTTCTTGTCCACCCAGAAGACCGGGCTGCCCCCTGCTGCCTTGCTTTCTCTGATGAACCCCCGCTTGAGGTTCTTGTCGATAAAAGCGCGCAGATCCTCCAGTTCCTGGTCTGACATGGCGTACAGCTTGGCTGGGGGTATAGTTGCCCCAGGCACCAGGTTGATCTGGCAGTCAAAAGGCCTGTGTGGGGGCAGGTGGTCGGACTCCGCTTCACTGAAGACCTCCTGCAGGTCCCAGTATGGTTTGGGTATCGCCTCACCCCCTTTGACGTGCATGGTGGCCACCGTGGCTATCGGAGGCCCCTCCCCTGGTTGGTGCTGCATGCAATGTTCCAGGCAAAAGTCCGATCCAAAAGTGATGCATCTCTGATGCCAACTTATGGAGGGGTCGTGGCGCGCCAGCCAGCTCATGCCCAAAACGATTGGGGGGTCTGAGATGGTGGTGACGTTGAATGCCAGTGTCTCTGAGTGCCTTCCAACCGTCATTCTCATGGGGGGGGTTTGATGAGTGATGGCCCCTCCCAGCAGCTCTCTGCCGTCAATGGTTGCCACGTGCAGAGGAAAATCCAGCTGCAGAAGCTGGATCTGGTGCTCTTCTGCAAAGTTTCTCGAGAAGAAGTTGGCTGAGGCACCACTGTCAATTAGGGCGAGGACCGTCAATGGATAGCCATTTGGGAGCGTGAGCGTCACTTCTAGAACCACTCCTGCTCTGGGAGGGGTGGGCTGGCTCTGCTCCTCTCTGTGCGGGTGGGTGGGCTGGGGCTGTTGTCTGCTGACTGTGCCTGGCTGCCGCCCCTTGTCTCCTGCAGCCAGGCTTTCCCGTTTCCCTGCTGTGGTGCTGCGTCAGTGGGGGAGGGCACAACCGTTCCCGCCTTTCCTTGCCACTCCCTGCGATGTGGGCAGTCTCTGACGAGATGCTGGGGGGAGTTGCAGAGAAAGCAATTCCCACCCCTTCCCTCCTTGCGTCTTGGCGCCGCTGGGGTTTGAAAAGCCCGCGCGCGCGCGCTATCAATCTGCATGGGTTCCTGGTCCTGACTGGCCCCAGGCGTGGCTTGAAAGGGTTGTTGAGGGAGTGGCTTCTCCTGCGACCGTGGGAACCAAGCCCGCTTTGCGCGCGTTGCTTGCTTGTCGCTCCATCTGGATTCCTGCCTCACCCCCACCGCCAGAGCCGCTTTGCTCAGTTGATCCATATTACTGGGCTTTGGACCTCTCGAGAGCTCATCCTTCACCTCCTCATGCAACCCCAAGTAAAACGCCGCTTGCATTGGGGCAGACTCCAGATCCCACCCCAATCTGTGCACCAGCATGGTGAATTTCGCCCAATACGCGCGAACTGTCATATTTCCTTGGCGTAAATTATGAAGTTCCTCCTTAGTCTGGTCCATATGACTATCGGACGAATACATCGTTTTCAAACCTTCTAGAAATAGTTTGACATTCTTCATGCAAGGATTCCTTGTTGCAATTAACGGTCTTAGCCACTCCCTGGCCGCCCCTGTAAGGTGCTCCACAATAAACGCTACTCTGTGCTCATCATCAGGGAACTCATCGTGGTGCAGCTCAAGAGCATACACAATCTCAGTCTCAAAGCCCTGAAACTCCTTCGGGTCTCCATTGAACTTGCTTACTAGGGTCCCGGCTCTCCTTCCTGGCAGCACTTGGACTTGGGGTGCCCCTCCCGCCTTGTTTTTCTCTGCATCCAGCTTGTTTTGGAGGTCTACCGCCACCGCCCTTAAATGCTGCTCTTTTTCCTGGAGCTCTCTCACCTGTTCCGCAAGTTGTAGCCGGTCGTCCTGGACCTTCTTAGTCTCCTCTTTAGCTGCCTTCAATTCCCCCTGCGCCTGCAGCGACAGCTGTTGCAGTTCTAGCTGGGCTTGCTCAGCGATCTGCCGCCACTTCTCCGCCTCTGACACGCTCATCCCGGCAACTCCAAAGTAGCCCAAAAATGATTAGGAGGTTGCTGTCACAGTGGCCGGAGTGGACTACTTCAGAGTAACGACGCTACGCAGCTCTGCATTTTATTCTTTTATTGGTGCTGCGTATTTACAGTGCTCAAGTCATTGCTATTTACACGGAGCGATGTTGTCAGTCGGTTTCAGAACCTCCTAATGGCTTTTGGCGCGTCTTTCTCCAACACAAAAGCTTTGGCAGACCCATCCTCTTGCCCCTCCTCTTCCTGCGTAATTCTGGAGTTGGGGGGATGGGTCTTCCCCCCTTACTTGCCCCTTCCTGTCCCACCTGGGACCCTGGCTCCTCTACCTTGCCTGAGCCTCGGACACGACTTCCTGCTTCCCCACTGGAATCGGAACTCTCCCTGCTTTCCCCTTTGCTCGGGGACGGGCTTGAACTCAGGAGGGGAGGGACTTCGCGATATCCCCTGTCCCTCACAGTGCCCTTCATGTCATCCATTTAATCGGGAGAGACAGGTCACACAGCAGGAGAATTCCAGTTGGTTTCCAACAAAAAACAGTTTTCTCTGTGTTTGGGGTGGGGTGGGGGTGGGGAACAAGGGCGCACTCAGAAAAATAAAAGACAGCTTCCTCATAATCTGGGCATGCGTTATCATGCCCATGAGCCAAGACACCATATCAATCATTATGAAACATTGAGATATCACCTTAAGATTAGGTTTTAAGCATTTGTGTTGCCAATTTGTCAAGTGAGAATATTATTTTTTTATTATTATTTTTAAGTGGATACTGTAACAAATAATGCTGTTTGCTCTTCCTGTTGGTTTTCTGTCTGTTCTCCAGCAACAACAGCTATTGTCCCTGAGCAAGGTCATCTTCCTTCGGCCTGGTTTGCAGGAGGGTTCCCCCTAAAGATCTTGTACTTCTGCAATTTGCTTTTACTAGTCTACTAATTCTACTCTTTGGTAGATGAATGGTGCAGTTTTAGCCACAAAAGCAATGGAATTTTGAACATCAGGAATAAATTAAATTAACCTGATCTTCACAATTGTCATTGATCTGTACACGGTAGCTACTGCAAGACTTTCCATCAAACCCTACATTCTCTTTCTTGCAGTGACCACCCAGATGTTTCTGGAAAGCTCATAAGCACAGGATGAAAATGATGGCCACCCCATGTGACTTCCCTGCCCCACAGCACATATAGCACCTTCCGATGGCCAAGCACACAAACCAGACTCTTGTCCCAGGGAAGAGTATTTAGCTAAAACAATAAGCATGGTATGTTCTTTAGGAGAGTACCAAGTATCCATGGAAAAATCTACCCTCTTCCTGCAATGAATCTAGGAATGGATATCACTGGAAATATTGTGCCTCTCACTTGATTGCCCACTGCATGGTGTTAAGTGCCATAATCTTAAATTCTAGCAATGTTTATCCATCAGCAACTTGAAAGGTAGCATGTACATGAAGTGGAGGGAGGCAGAAAATCAAGCTACAGAGGCAAGGAAATGAAATAAGCCTTGGAGCTTTGCGGAAGCCAGTGGAGTGGGACTGGCTCTCCAGAATGACCTGATTCCTAAGGCCAGGAGGATTCTTGTCTATGGTGTTAAGTCTCTGACCTTGACATGCTTGCAATTCCCACATCCAAGCAATGGTGGCAGTAATGAACTTCATGGCACCTGACCCATTGCTATTGACAGAATGGAGATCAGGGCATGGGTAAGTGTTCTGTAGAGGCATTGATGGCTGAAGAACTGCTCTTGTGAGTTCTTGTTGCAACATTGACTCTTATTGCACCTTCATTCTTTCCACAGTTTCCTAACCCAAGCCAAATTAAAACAGAGTATCTTGACATGAGCAATATGGATTCTCTTTGTGCCAATGGGCGAGTTTAAGCCAAGTGAGTTGGTAAATATTCCAAAGGTGGGGGGGGAGAGAGAGCTGTGGGTAGGGGATAAAAGAAGCCTATGGATAAAAGAAGCTGTGCTTTGCCTTTGTAGAGTAGGGTCAAAACTGTTTCCAGATATTTGTTTGTGCTTTTGAGGAGCATAGCCGGAAGCTGTAGTCCCGGACAGCCGCCTTGAGCCTAAGGCTCCTCTAAAGAAGTTCCAGATTGTTGTTCAGTCCTGTTCACTTCACAAGAGAGCCTTGTGAAAAAATTCAAGTGAGTCACTGATGGAGAATGAAAATGTAAAACGTGCCCTGACTTTTCAGGATTACAGTCACTGAGCATTAAATAGAAACAGCTGAAGCTCCAATGTCTGGAGACTAGAAACAACCCACTAGTATTACATGCAGAGATATTTTTGAACATTTCATAGGGAGAAGATGCTCGCATGCTCTCCCCCCCCTTTGGTCATTTCCTTTCCCCCTCTGCCCCTTTCCTCACACATACATGCCCATCTGCCATACCACCCACAAAGCCACAAAAATGCAAAACAAATCCAGCTCGCCGTCTGTCCCCTGCCCACAGCTCCTCTCTTGCAAAATAGCTTTCTTGGCATGTATCTTTGTTTATGCCACACACAAAAAGCAGGAGGAATACTCTTCTCGGCCACCTTTGCCCACAAATGTAGCAAGTTAAGGGATGTCTATTGCTTGTGGCCATCTAACATCAAGTGGGCAACAATCGTGAAGGGACGGAGCCATCACAGACTAATTTCCATACCAGAACTTCAGGGTTACCCACCAAACACAGAACATTTCAGTGGAAAAAGTTCACACACTTGGCTGGAGTTCATCCTAAGTTGTGAAGCTGCAAGAAGTCAGCCACTACAGTCAATAAAGTTGTACATAGCTTTCAAGCAATGCATTTCTCTTTAGGACCTAAGTTTGAAAACTCATAGACCTCCTGAAAAGAAATTATAACAGATTATTTTAGGATTTTGGCAAGATGGCTTGTTTTATGCCATTTCCCCATTTTTTCCCCTAAGTCTAGTTGTCATGCAGAGTGGGTGGGTGCTGAAGCAGCAACTGAGAAGGGAAGATTTTAACCTCCCCTCCCTATACACCACAACCCCCTAAAATCATATTCATCTCCCTGGTGCAGTAATTGGGTTTAGAAAAAAGCCTCCACCCCCTTTTGTGCAAACAGGACCTTTTTTCTAAGTGAAATTACTTGTGGGGAGATTTTCTGGTAGGGAAGGTAAAGGGACCCCTGACCATTAGGTCCAGTTGTGACCGACTCTGGAGTTGCAGCGCTCATCTTGCTTTATTGGCTGAGGGAGCTGGCGTACAGCATCCAGGTCATGTGGCCAGCAAACCAGAGCAGCACACAGAAACGCCATTTACCTTCCTGCTGTATTTAACTACTTGCACTCTGACATGCTTTCAAACTGCTAGGTTGGCAGGAGCTGGGACCGAGCAGCGGGAGCTCACCCCATCGCGGGGATTTGAACCGCTGACTTTATGATCAGCAAGCCCTAGGCTCTGTGGTTTAACCCACAGCGCCACCCGCGTTCCAGGTAGGGAAGTTAGAGTGAGACAATTTGAGAAAGAATGGTATGTTAGAAAGGGGGTGACAGAAAGAAAACTGGTGGTCCACTGCCTGCTGCACTGTCAGGGGCAGGCTGGGGCAGAGCCAAAAGCAGATAAAGCTGCTCTGACCTCATCCTCTTTGACTTTGGCCCCACCTGCCACTAAATCTAGCCCTCACTGCCTTCCCTCCAGCATGCAGTACCCAAGATATTTACCCTGAGAGAATATGGCCCTCCACATACAAAGTTCCCCCATCCCTGGTGCTAAGATGAGGAATTGCTGATTTAGTTTCCTCTTCCCTATGTCCTGTGTCTAGAAAGAACTTTCACAATCTGCAATATTCCCAAATATGCCTTGGAGATCACAGACATGCTTTGGACATACTGTAAGGGTGAGGCATATCGTGTGCTTGGCACCCTCTTTCCTGGGATGTGGTCCACGCCATATAGGTGTGGTATTCCACACACATATCACAACCATATGAGAAGTGGCTCTACATGGCTGTGTTTGCTTGCGAAGGGAGCTACAAATCCGTGACCTACCAGTTCACTCATTTTGTGTACATGAGTGGGGAGAAAAAGGTTTCCAGATGACTTTGATATAATGTGTGGAATTGATTTTAGATTGCTGGTGCAGCTTTTTTTTTTTTACTGTACACATGACTTGTGTTTTTAGTATACACTTCACACTGTTTATTGTGTCATCCAAACTATTCACCTGCAGTTTAAAGTAAAAACATGTTGAATATTCCCAACGAAACTAGCAAGTAGCATCTCCATCAAATCTACAGCCCTATTATGAAGCCTAAGTGCTCAGGTTCTTAAATCCTGCATAGGTCAGGATGTACCAAACATATATTCAGTGCATTGTGGCATTATGGTCAGATACAGTCGTACCTTGGCAGCTGAACCCCTTGGTACCTGAACGTTTTGGCTCCCGAACGCCACAAACCTGGAAGTGAGTGTTCCGGTTTGCAAATGTTCTTTGGAGCCCAAACTTCCGGCATGGCTTCTGATTGGCTGCAGGAGCTTCCTGCAGCCAATCGGAAGCCGCGCTTTGCTTTCTAAATGTTTTGGAAGTCGAACAGACTTCCGGAATGGATTCCATTCAGCTTCCAAGGTACGACTGTATACCAACTTTAAAGAACAGGTGGTCTCTTGATTCAGTGGCACAAATCCAGAACTCAAATTCCTCAGATTGTGAATATAGTGTTCCCAAAAGAAACAAATGCAAATTCTAATACTATAACATCATCAGCTTAAAGCAGTTGCCATTTCTTTTTGTTGGGAAAGAAACTAAAGTGTAAAATATCAGTCAAATTTGCTTACTGAAATATCAAAAGTAATAGTTTTAGCACACCATTATACAAAACCAATAACTATTGAGATAAGTTTTGGTATTTTTTTTTTACCACCAGTATACTTTTTAGGAGTACCTTTCCTTAACTATAAAACTCTGAGGCAACAACAGCAATGAAATGGAAGTGACAGCAAGACCTATCAGCAGATTTTAATTGCCATGCTGAGTGAATATTTCAGACTAAGGGCATGGAATAAACAGAAACAAAAGGTCAGCTATTTAGTTCCATTTACTCAAGTTCTTTTTCTGTTAAAACAAAGGAAAACAACTTGGGCTTGATATAATGGTGTGTTTACACTCTTCTGTTTATAGCCACCAGTATATTGTCCACACCTGAGCACTTAGGTAGAGCTACTTGTTCCAAGAAGCTCAGAACTGCCACCAAAATTGTTATCCCTTTATGATGTTCTCTCTGTCTATCACATTGAGTATCTAAGCATCCTGGTCAGCTAATGATGTGTTGGGGAAATTGACAAAATTGCCTAATAACATGTCATACTTTTGTTCCATCATTGTCTGCTCTGATTTGTGGAGCTCCTCCATAGAAAGCATGCATTCTATCACCAGAGGTGGAATAAATTTGATTTTGTTTGCATTTTAATGAGAAACAACCCAAGGCATACATCTCGAACCAATATGTGAACTGAAGCACAATTATCTCCAACGAAGCAATGTATGTGGAAATGCATATACTGGGAGGAAAGGGTGCATAAAAATGCTTATATTAGTGGCGTTTTTGCACAAGGCTTTAATCCCCACTCAGCTGAGAGGGGAATTAAATCCTGCTGCCTTGGCTACATGATCTTGTTCCCTGGTAGGAACACATTTCAAAGTTCATTAGAGTTAGCTTGGCAACCAAACTTTCTATCAAGACTCTATTTCCCACACGGGTGAGCATTTCAAAGGCTCATTGTCATTGTCAACATGAGACAAAATATTTCAAGATGAGTTTTCTGGGAATTCTGCTCAAGCATCAGTGGGCATCTGTACAGATGTCTTCCCCGTTCCTGGTCTGTGCTTAGTCAATATGTCCTGAAAAAGTAAGGGCGACAGGCTTGGAAGAACCAAATGTCCACATCACAAACTGGATCACTGGGGCAGCTCCCCCTACTTCTACTGTGCATGTGGGTTGGCAATCAGTGAAAATCATCTGCAGCCTACGTGTATCATATGCTCCAATTATTCACAAGCCAGTACTCATAGCCACTGAAAATGCACCCTTAGAACATTATTTGGCCTATGAGACACACTGAAAGAAGTCCTTTGAAAAGCACTCCCTTTTCCTTTGGCCTCTGAAAGCTAATTAGTAGCTCACTATTTTCAAGCTATTTACCGCATTTGCTCCTTTATACGACATCTGTGAAAGCAGCACCCTTAACAGGTATAAACAGCTGCTCTGTGCATATTTTACCGCGCCCCTCTGAAACAGGGCCATACAGATACAGCCTTTGTTCAGTGAACGTCAACAGCATGAAGCTTGTGCTTGATGCAACACAACGGAGAAAGAAAACCTTGTCATGCGCTCCATGTGCAGTTCATGCAGCTGTGTGACACCAGCGTTCCTCCTTTCAACCCCTGGGCTCAACATAAAGAGAATAGTTGTGCAGGATGTAGTCATTAAACTGGCTTCAAAGTTCTGGGATACTGACGAGCAATCCTGGCTGTCTACCTTTCATCTTCTCTTCTCCAATAAACAGCTGCAAGCAAAACTAGGCAGTGCTTCAAGGGCTCTTGTAGAGGCACCAGTTTTGACAGGGTCACTGCTGGGAAGCGGCAGGGAGGGAGCAGAAATTAGATTCAGTATGTATCGAAAGCTGGATCTATCAAATTCACACTTTCCAAAACCGTATGCGAACCAAAGCACAACTTTGATCCTCTGAAATTCGCACACATCTGAATTTTGCAATGGAGTTGCAACGGAGTTGCAATTGAGCAGTGTTTACAAAAATGGATGTATCTACATGAAAATGAAGATAGCAGTCGATGCATACAAAATGCATTACATTAGGCGGAATTGCTTGGGGAAAGGTGTAGATTAGTCAAAACTACACTTAAAATTGTGTTCATTAGGGCAATTTGGCACTAAAATGCTGATAAGGAGAAGAGAAGGTTAAGGGGTGATATGATAGCCATGTTCAAATATATGAAAGGATGTCATATAGAGGAGGGAGAAAGATTGTTTTCTGCTGCTCCAGAGAAGCGGACACAGAGCAATGGATTCAAACTTCAAGAAAGAAGATTCCACCTAAACATTAGGAAGAACTTCCTGAACGTAAGAGCTGTCCGGCAGTGGAATTTGCTACCAAGGAGTGTGGTGGAGTCTCCTTCTTTGGAGGTCTTTAAGCAGAGGCTTGACAGGCATATGTCAAGAATGCTTTGATGGTGTTTCCTGCTTGGCAGGGGGTTGGACTGGATGGCCCTTGTGGTCTCTTCCAACTCTATGATTCTAAGGTTTTTCATCCCAGAAATGTGGAGAACTGAATTTAAGACTGCAAAACCAAGAAACTGATAAAACAGAAATTGACAGACCCTTCCATCCCTAGAGTTGGAGGTGCATGTGAACCATACACTATTTCACTGTTAGAAAGCTCTTTTTCACTAGAACAATTTGAATAAAAAAATCACCACATCAAATGGTATTATTATTAGTATTATTATCATTATCATCATCATTATTATCATTATCAAAGCTATTCTGTTGTGGTTCATACTGGGATGCAAAACCAGAAAATGAAAATCATCCAAGACAGTTATGGCTGATTTGTCTCATTTAAATATTTAGCAGAGATAAAGACTCTGTGCTTCTCTTCAGTGGACTCAAAATAAGCAGTGGATACAATCAGAAGAGCTATTCATTGGCTTGAGTGTTAGCTGTGAATAGACAATCAAGGTTACACACCAAAAATGACACACAGACACTTAATTGCAACCAAGGCTTGCCAGCATTAACACTCTGTGGGGATTCTGAAGGTTTAACAGACTCCTAGCCTTGCAACCTCAAATGTTAAAAAAATAAAAAGTAAAATCATACGCACATACACATAAGAGGTTATAATTGCTTGCCTCCACTACAAATGAACATTTCATAATGCATGCTGGTAAACACCTCCCCTGTGACCCCCACAGAAATAGCAAAGACTAATGAACAGAAACAGAGAAGAACTCACAGAGTTAGGGATATTATTGGAATATCCATTTCATTCAGGTGGGAGTGAAGGTCTGGGTGCTCAGGTATGCAATAAGAGACCCAGTGCTAAACATTTTTTTTAATAGAAAAAAGCACTGAAGAGACCAGCATCCAAAATCTCAGCCGGGCTCAGTGTACAATCAAATAGCAAAGCAAAGTACAGTGGTACCTTGGTTCTCGAACTGAATCTGTTCCGGGAGTCCATTCAACTCCCAAAACCATTCAAAAACCAATGCACAGCTTCCAATTGGCTGCAGGAGCTTCCTGCACTCAATCGAAAGCTGCAGAAGCCATGTCAGACGTTCAGCTTCCGAAAAACATTTGCAAACCGGAACACTTACTTCTGGGTTTGCAGCGTTCGGGAGCCAATTTGTTTGGGCGCCAAGCTGCTCGAGTACCAAGGTACCACTGTAGTAGAATGGACAAAAGCACCTCAGAATGCAGATGAGGATCAGGGCCGTCTGAAGCCGGTCGGGCGCCCGGGCGCCGTGGCACAGAGATCGCTCTGGCGCCCCCGCCCTGGTAGGCGGGTGCAGCGCCCTCCTGCCAGCCCCACGCCACCGAGACTACCCCTAGAGCCAGGCCTGATGAGGTTCAGAATAGACACAATAACAATGGGAAATGAGTATATTCCACAATACATCTGTATTTGTTTTGTTTTTGTTCCTCTTTATTGTACCAATTAGGTTGCACGAATCTCAATAAAATATATTTAAAAAGAAGAAGAGGAGGAGGAGGAGGAGGAGGAGCATATTTGTGAAACGGGATGCAGCCTACCACACCTTGGACCAAGTTAATTTTCTATGTGCAAGGAAACAGAACGTTATGCTGGAAATGGTTCAAAATATGAGAAAACTACAGTAAGGTGTTAAGAATGCAAGAAGAGCCTGCTGGATCAGTTCCATGGTCCATCTAGACCAGTCTTTCACAACCTTGGGTCCCCAGATGTTTTTGCCTACAACTCCCATGATCCCCAGCTCACAGGACCAGTGGTCAGAGATGATGGGAGTTGTAGGCCAAAAACATCTGGGGACCTAAGGTTGAGAAACACTGATCTAGACCATCATCCTGTTCTCACAGTGGTCACCCAGATGCCTGTGGGAAACCTTCAAGCAGGACCCAAGCACTAGAACACTCTCTCTTCCTGTAGTTTCCAGAAACTGAAATTCAGAAGCATTCCTGCCTCCTCCGTCCATGGAGGCAAAATGTTGCCATGTGCAATGCTCTTGTTCAATATTCCAGCTGGCCAGCCGGTCTTGTTCTTTTCCAGGATATGCCCTCATCCAGTTCTCCCGTAAATTTTCTCAGTTAACATAACTGGTTTTCCTTTACTTCGATTAAAAACAACTGGAAAGGCACTTCAAAGGTCATTTAAAATACCTACCTTTTTCAATGCAGGAGATTCTGGGCAAGGGGAGATAACCTCACCACAAGGGGACCTACCTAGAGGACATCTTGTGTGCCACAAAATACGCATCTCTTCCTACAGTCTTCCTTCTACACCTATCAAATAGAATTATAAACATTTTGTGAGTAAATTCTGAGAGGAATAGTCCTCACATTTCTCTTTGCCATGTTTCTCTTAGACAAAATTGCTTAGAAAACAATTTTCCTGAAAAGGGTAAGAACAAATACAGTTCTGTATCTTTTTGTGTTGTTTCATTGGTTTACTTCCTTTTAAGACATCTGGGCCGTCTGCAGTACAGTCTACTTGACAGATGAAAGTATGCATAGGTTTTGTTTAGAAGACCAAAGCACTTTGACAGATATTTCATACAGCATTATCGACATTTCTGCCTTGATAGCTACAAGAGATATGCAGCTTTAACTTAAACAAATAATAGAAGAAATGTATATACAACATTTGATGATTGTTTGAAAGCCATGTTAGGTATTTGTCATGTTGCCTAACGTAAGCCAAGTCTATTGCATCCTTCTTAATCGACACACAGACACACACACACACAAAATGAGATCAGGAGTAGGAATTCCACAGAGTCCAAGGCTATTTAGTCCCAGATGGTTTGGCTTACCACAAAGGCAGGTGCCAACTGCCAAGGCTGGACTGAAACCAAATCTTAATTCTGTTCATACTCTGATTTTTTGAAGAGAAAAAAAGAAGTAAATCCTAAGAAAGGAAAACAACGTTTCAGCTGAGAGCACACACTGTTTACAGAACATTAACTTAGTTTTAACAAGTGTTCCGGAGCAAAGTGTGTTACCCTTTTTAAAAGAAATGATGGGCTTGTGTACTAATGACAACTGTCAGGTTTGGATTAATAATTTAGAAAGCATTTTGTGTGGGAGAGAGTTAGAGGATGCAGCTTGAATTTGGCTGACCCAGTTTTCTGAGTTGGTAAGGTTATTCATGCTGAGGAGTGTCCATACATGAGAACACCAGCCCTCTTTTCCTTCATTAAAAATGTTTAATCAGGGGGATAAAAATTCTCTTTTATGATGCCACCACTCATGTCCTGTAGACACATTTCCCCTTTCCATCAACAACTGTTATAAAGCCCTATAAAGAATCGGTAGAAATGTGGGCCCATCTGACCAGAGTCATATTATTCAAATATGGAGCTGCAATCCTTGGGTTGTAGCACTTCCGGCTACAAGTGGAGAAATCACTATTGTACGCTTCCCTCCGCTAAGCTTATATTCCTGGACATGGAAAGGTAGTAGTTCAACCTAGACCTTTTCCTGGCATGCTAGCTTTCCATATACTGCAAAAATGTAGTGTTGTTTAAAACAACACAACAATGGACAACCATTCACATAATCAACATACAGCCTCACAGATACTGACTTATAGTGTGAACTGGTACAGTCTGGAGAAAACCAGACCTTGTGCCTTTCCCCCCCCCCCTCAGTTCCTTGCCTCTTCCAGGGCCAGTCTTACCATTAAGCCAAGTGATGCAACTGCTTCCAGTGGTGGATGCTGGGAAGTAGGAGGACAGGAGCAGCAGATCTCATGAGGGCCCCTTCTATTCCTTTCCATTGGAGGACAGAGGTGTGTGTGCACAAGGCAGCTTAAACTGACCACTGCTCTCAGGTCTCTCGGGTGCAGCTGAAGATGCTCAAGGCTGCCATCTTGTACCTCGAATAAGGAGAGGGCACAATCTTGTCCTTCATCTCAAGCAGTAAAATGTCTTCCCCTGGACCTGACAACTGGACTGTCTAAAATACTTTTGTGTTCAGTATTGAGCAAGAATGTACTCTGGCAGGCCTGAGATATATTATTTTTGTTTGTTTTGTTTTGAACATTATGCATTTCCAATAAAGATTTGTAATGTCTGAAGTTGGACTAAATCTGGAAGTACACTGTACCCATGTTGCTGGTTTTTTGAAGCGATCCTAAGGAATCTTTCAGAAATAGAGATTTCTTACATTCTTAAATCACCTCAAAATTCCAACTCCCCACCACTCTGCCAGCTGAATGAAAGAACTAAAGAATGAGTGTGCTTCCAGGCAGAAGTGATATTTCACAAATCTGACCTTCAGTGTTTGTTTTGCCAGTAAGAAGAACCACAAGGCCATTATACGAGCATATGGCAAGGGTATCCCGCCCCTTATCTCAGGTGCAGTCATTTGCCAACTATCTATGCCGATGTGGAGGACAAAGCATTTAAGGCCTTAAATACAGATCAAGTCAAAATGATATGAACAACAGCAACTAGTTTAAGGCTTTAAAACAAAGCCACAAATGACAAAAACAATGGAGATGAATATTAAAAAGGGGCAACAGGCGGCAAGCCGGTAGGGTCAAGGCTGACAGACTAGAAATCAGTTTCCTAGGAGGCACACCTGCCCTTTTAGCTGGTAAACTGATGTGAATCGTCTTTCTGTAGCACATCTTGCCTTCACCCAGATAGTAATCTACATTTAAACTCAGATCATGGCTGCTAAAGTGGAGCATCTTTGTTTTAGTTCATATGTTTGTAGCTTTTCCATGTAGGCTGGCCAATTTTGGATTATAAAAATACTGACCCATTGGGAGGGGCAGACGACAGTCTGAAGATGTCGGTTTTCTTTTACTGTGAAGAAAGAAAGAAAGAAAGAAAGATCCATTCAAACCCAATTCCTGCTTTGGTGTACATTTCTAATACTTGGCTGGCTGGCTGGCCTTCTCCTGGAATCAAGCTTCTGTTCCATATGTGTTTCTGTCAACCAAAAAGAAAAGAAAATACAGGTACAGCTAGTGCAAAGATTCAGTTAATGAAAAATGTAATACTTACTCCAAAATATATCAGCATGAATTCTTTCTGCTTTTTAATATGCCCATGGAAAATAAGGGTGGGGTTCCCCCCCCCCAAAAAAAAGAGAGATGCAAATATATTTTATCCACAGCAAGGTTAAATATATTTTGTTTCTCTTGTAATTAAGAATATATAAAAATATAATATCTCATATCCTGAGAAATGGATTTATATAACTTCTGGAACCATGCCTGCTGGATCAGACTAAAGGCCCAGCTGGTCTAGCCTCCTGTTCTTGCAGTTACTAACCAGAAGCCTATGGAAAGCCCACAAGCAGGACCTGTGTGCAACAAAGTTCTGGTTCTGCAAAGGCAGAACACTGCCATCATGGCTAATAGCTAATGAGAGCTTTATCCTCCATAATTTAACCTCTGCCTTCTTCATGCCTCTCCTGCTTCTGGGAGACCAGGGAAGAGAGGAAGGCACCAGTGAGTCTTCACCAGCCAGACTCATCCCTGCCTCTTGGCCTCCCTCTTCTCTTGCTTCAGCTTCTACCTCTGTTTCTAGGAACGTGGGTGGTGCTGTGGTCTAAACCACTGAGCTTCTTGGGCTTTCCGATCGGAAAGTCAGCAGTTCAAATCCCCATGGTAGAGTGAGCTCCCGTTGCTGTTGCTCCTGCCCACTTGGCAGTTCGAAAGCACACCAGTGCAAGTAGATAAATGGGTACCACTGTGGCAGGAAGGTAAATGGTGTTTCAGTGCGCTCTGGCTTCTGTCATGGTGTTCTGTTGTGCCAGAAGCAGTTTAGTCAGGCTGGCCACATGACCTGGAAAGCTGTCTGCGGGCAAACACCTGCTCCCTCGGCCTGAAAGTGAGATGAGTGCCACAACCCCATAGCTGCCTTTGACTGACCTTAACCGTCCAGGGGTCCTTTACCTTTTGCCTCTGTTTCTGGACTGGTCTCTGCTTGTTGCCTCTTCACCTTCCAACTCCTCCCAGTCTGCTCCCTCTTCTCTCTCTGACCACTCATTGTTGTCCCACCACCAACCCCCTGGCTCTGAGTCTTCTCTCCTTGAGGGTTCCCCAACTAGTGCCTCCCACTATTCCTCCGCATCCAAGCAAGTCCATGGCAAATACAACCCCCAGTTCTCATTTGTGGTCAGTCACTGTCAGTTCAGATCCCTTAAGTCTATATGTAAAATTGGAGTTTTTAGCCCCAATGTGCAGCAGTTTACACTTGCCTGCATTGGGTTACATTTGGCATCTTACTGTTCATTCAGCTAGTTTAAAGAGATCCCTTTGGGAGCTCCTGGGAATTACTTTCTGTTTTAAGTACATTGGTATCCTGCAAGGGTATCCTGCTCTTTCAGGCCAAACTAATCTTCTTTTCCGTGGTTTCAAGTTATGGAGATATTTGACCCACTTCACTTTTCCTTTCAACTTCATTTTTACCAATTCCCTCATTGTTGTTTTTGAAAGCTTTTGCTTTTGAAGTCATATGTGCCTTTATTGGACTTTTAGGAGATTGTCAGTGTACAAAAATGGTAAATTTGATAGCACTACGGTCACTGTTCCCATTCAGTTCAACAACATTTACATCTTGCACCTGGTCCTAGGTGTTGATTAGTGAATTTCCCAGTTTGCTTATTTATTTAGTTCAGGTGCAATGGGAGACTATGGATAACTGAATACTTCCTGCCTTGTTCACTTACTTGCAAGCAAAGTGGAGCCACAAAGCTCATTCATCATACTTTGGCGAACAGAACCAATATAGGATATCCAGTGGTAGCCACTGTGCCTTCTTGAGAGCTCTGTGTAAAGTCATGTGCACAGGTTGGAGATGCTGTTGGGGTGATGGGACCTTTGCCAGCCATTGGACTCTTTGCCAGTCTTGGTGTTCTACTCAAAGCCTGCCAACTATACAGAACTGACCCTATGGGAGTGTTGCCCATAACTCTAGTACGTACCACAGTTTAAGCAGGTAAAGGTTTTATTTGTCAGTAAAGGATTCCTCTAGTCCATCAGCCCAAGCAAGAGGAACACTTCAGGTCATTGCTGGACTTTTACTTTGTATGCAAGCCAAACTCTGCAAGATTTATTGGATACTGCTGTTTATTCTGTTCCATAACTGTATGTCTCTCTCACACTGTTAAATTCCCACAGTGTTCTACAATTGCAGTTACAAATTGATTGGCTTCTAAATCTGCTTGGACGTGTTAACACATATTGTGTAATTGGTTTTTGAAACAGTGATAACATCCCAGACTTTTCATATATTTTATGGCTCACATGCACCAGGAAAAAATAATTTTTGGTTAGAATTCCAGAAAAGCCAAATAAAGTTTATCACATATAGTAGGAAATTTTGCCTGTTGCAATGCAGCAGTCTTGAAGGGTTTCAGCTCCAAACTAATAAAAAAAATTCCCATGGTAAGTATAGAAATGAATCCCAAACATATTATAAAATTTTCAGTGCCAATAAAGCAGAACAGTAATATCTGAAGTTATGACTAAACCAGCCAATACTTTTAATAGAAATTTCTAATTTGAAATAGAATACTCAAAGTCTAAAACTGAAGGTATACTATCACCCATTAAAGAATGTTTTGATGCTAAATCTAATATAAAACATTTACAAAATTAGACACTGGCGACAAGGATGTCATAGACATTATATCTTATGATGTCTGGGCCATCAAAAATGGTGGCATGTTATTACTGCATGCTGAGTTGAAGTTTCTCCCTAAACTGTAGTTCTGTCAATTGTCTGTCAATTAGCACATCTTTCCTCACTCCATTTCATACAACAGCTATTGGAACCTTCCAGAATCCTCCCAACAAGATGCATATGGGAAATTCAGTGTTCCTTTCAGTGACAGGACAGAAATTGACATGTGTGCTATAAGCATTTGTGGCAGCTAAAAACAAATTACACAGGTTGTTTGCACACACCATGCATTTAAAGTACATTCTCCCCCTCCCCAAGGAATCCTCGGAACTGTTGTTTACTCCTCACAGAGCTGCAATTACCATAACCCTTAACCAACTACAGTTCCCAGGATTCTTTGAGGGAAATGATGTGCTTTAAGTGTATAGGGTGGAATCCAAGATAGTGATCATACTCTTTGCCATCAGCACAATGATTTCCCCTCACCCAGTGGAATGTTTCCCCCCTCTCTACCCTCCATGTGTCCCCTAAATATTAATGGTTCCCGTTTGGCCTTCATTTGAGTTTTGGATGGACATATGTCAAGGATTCTTTAGCTGTGAGTCCTGCATTGCAAGGATTTGTATTACATGACCCTTGGGTTTGCATACAACTCTGTGACACTATACTCTAAGTCAGGCATCCCCAAACTGCGGCCCTCCAGATGTTTTGGCCTACAACTCCCATGATTCCTAGCTATCAGGACCAGTGGTCAGGGAAGATGGGAATTGTAGTCCAAAACATCTGGAGGGCCGAAGTTTGGGGATGCCTGCTCTAAGTATACCCCTTGGAATCAATGGACTTAAGTAACTTAAAACCATTTATTTCAAAGGACTTAAATAACTGTAGGTACTTAGGTCCCTTGGGTCTGTTCTGAGTATGATTAAAATTGGATATCACCCATAAATAATATATTATATAATTACATATATAAATCTTGTATTATATGTACCTATAAATTCAGTGAATTTAGAGACCAAGAAATGAAGGAGAGGGGAGATAAAATATTCTGAAACTGTGACAGAGTTCCCTTCAACAGTTTCTTCCCTTGCTAAGCAGCAGAACCATGAAAATCTCTGGAAATCCTAAAACTAGAGAACGGAATGGGAAAGTGGCATGGAATCATTTTGTGCATCCATTACAGATGGCAGTTCTGCATATGCATCAAACTGAGATGAAATCCCTAGAGAGGTGACATAATATTTTCAACTGAAAACATTACTCTACAAAATAGCAACATAATTTAGACATGAATACTGGCAAAGTGGTTGTATGCCAGCTTTCATTTCTAGCCACATACCAAAAGAGAGACATTCTTACACAATAGCCAAGAGCTAAATAATGCAAACTTAAATTATTTTGGCACGACACATAATTCAATGGGAAAGAAGACAAGAGTCTGTGGCACTAAGGGCATGCTGCCAAAATGAAGCTTTTTTAAAAAATATATCCTTTTGATACTACCAGCACAATGAGGGGCGTGTAGCTATAGCTTGTATGAACTATAGGAACTTATTTTATTCCAGATCAGAATCCCCAAATATAAACGACTTTAATTTAAATTTCATAAAAGAATAGTTAAGCTGCTTTAAAATTATTATAACAAGAGGAGGGGTGTGTGCATTCATGTGCCTTATCCTACTGACACAGATAAATTTGGTTTTGGCCAAAAGAAGGGAGCCATGTTTCTATTCTGCAATTATGTGGAAGTTACCTACTGCAAATGGATCCCACAATGTAGACTCTTTGCTGTCAAAAATATCTATTTATGTATTTTACTTACCGCAGATATAGATAGATTCCTTCATATCAGTTCAGAATATGACTGTAAAATGTCACAAAAGATTGATGATGATGATGATGATGATGATGATGGTTTATTTATACTCTGCCTATCTGGCTGGGTTTCCCCAACCACTCTGGGTGGCTCCCAACAGAATACTAAAAACACAATAAAATATCAAACATTAAAAACTTCCCCAAACAGGGTTGCCTTCAGATGTATTCTAAAAGTCAAATAGTTGTTTATTTCCTTGACATCTAATGGGAGGGCGTTTCACAGGGCGGGCGCCACTACTGAGAAAGCCCTCTGCTTGGTTCCCTGTAACCTCACTTCTCACAGTGAGGACCAGAAGGCCCTTGGAGCTGGACCTCAGTGTCTGGGTTGAACGATGGGTGTCAAGATGCTCCTTCAGGTATACTCATTGGTATGTATAAGGGATAGGAAGATCTGTCAATTTCAGTTTTTCACTTTTCCAATTTTAAACACATTTTCATATCAGTTTGCAATTTTATTTAATTTATTTTTTAAAGTTCTCACTAGCATTTTACTGGAATTTTTTCCTAATATGGATCAATTTCATCTAATATCCACATTTTTGCAAAGCAGTTTTCTCTAACAGAATGCATTTTTGTATGTTATTTTCATGATTTCTATACACACTTTATCCTAGTACAGTATATGCATTTTTGCACACATTGTGTGTCTGGAGAACTGCATTGCAAAATTCAGAGAAGTACACATTTTGAAGGGTTGCTGTGTTTTGGTCTGAGTATTGTCTCAGAATTTCTCTCTTATCCCAAGGGTGGATCCAGATTTAAGCTATGCTTAGAACAGCCCCATTAAAAGCAAACCAACTTTTCAATTTTTCATGACCTATTTTTCTTAACTTCATTTTTATCTACATAGACAGTGTGAGTGACCCTCCTTTATACACTATTAGAATAATTTCTAGACAAAAATAAAAATATTGGCCCACATGGACTTCAACAATGATAGGTCATTCTAGTATTATGCAAGCTTACCCAGCAATGACACTAATATACTTCAGCTGTAATCTCACAAAGTCATAACCATAGAAAGAAAAAAAGAAATATTCCATTATGACATCTAGATAAAGGTAAAGGGACCCCTGACCATTAGGTCCAGTCGTGACCGACTCTGGGGTTGCGGCGCTCATCTCACATTATTGGCTGAGGGAGCCAGCGTACAGCTTCCAGGTCATGTGGCCAGCATGACAAAGCCACTTCTGGCGAACCAGAGCAGCACATGGAAACGCCGTTTACCTTCCCGCTGTAGCAGTACCTATTTATCTACTTGTACTTTGACGTGCTTTCGAACTGCTAGGTTGGCAGGAGCTGGGACCAAGCAACGGGAGCTCACCCCTTCACGGGGATTCGAACCGCCGACCTTCGGATTGGCAAGCCCTGGGGTCTGTGGTTTAACCCACAGCGCCACCCGTGTCCCTCATTATGACATCTAGCCGAGACCAAATAGCTGTTCACAGACAGGATCCAAACCTTTGCTGTGATAAAGCAAGTAGCCTTCAAAAGTTATTGAAAAACTGAAGGACTGGAAAAACGTTATCCTTTGAATCCTTCCATTCTAGTCAGCAATATCACCTCCCCTTTCACAGAAACCTGTCAACATGGCCCAGTTACTATGAATGCAGACTGTGTACTTCGCACAGGTTGGACGTTCCATCTGCATTCACTAAGAAATACTTCTTTTAAAAAGCTTGGTGTGTTTTTTAACAAGATGCGAGTAGGAAAGTCCCAGATTTTTATTACTTGAAAAAAAAAATGTGTACATGCATTTCATGTCTCTGATTTATATATTTATCTATCTACTGCCAGGAAGAAAATGTCACTGCTTTCAGAAATGGATGTAACACTTGATCCTATTCAATAACAGTTCATAACAGAAACAAATCATAATTTTGCAGGGCTCAGGGATGTTTCTAACCCTTCAAAATTATTGGATTAACATATTGCAGTCAAGACGAAAAGGTTATGAAGCGTACTTATGAAGTATAGATGAGTTATATGCACCATTTTAATATCCCTGTATGAAATGAACTTTGGTTTTCCCTGGGAATATATTCAGAGACATGAATGTGATATATATATATATATATATATATATATATATATATATATATATATATATATATGAGAGAGAGAAAGTAGAAGAGTGTTGTGGCCCAACAGCTACGGTATGTTTTCCCTTCTTCATTCTCAGCTCTTGTGATCTCTTTGGGGCCAGCATTTCATGGAAAGGAGTCAAATGCATACTGGGAAATTTAGGTTTGTGACATTGAATTAGATTAAAGCACTCTGTCACCCGATGCCTGGTGAGTTTGAGGAGGGGGGAAGGTGGAGAAGATGGAAACATTCTGAAGCTCTTTCACATCTCCAAAGAATGACTGGAAATATGTGTGCCGGGCAGAATCTGTAATGAATTATTATCTACATCAACAACAATAAGTTATACAGTGGAACCTCGGTTCTCGAATGTCTCCACTGACGAACGATTCAGAACTCGAATACCGAAAACCCAGAACTAATTGCTTCCATTTTCGAACGTGCCTCGGAAGTTGAAAGGCTTCCGCTGTGTGTTTTTCCATTTTTTCAGTGGATTTTGCTGACCACCCATTGATCCTCGGTTTTTGAATGTTTTGGAAGTCAAATGGTTTTCCGGAACAGATTACGTTTGAAAACCGAAGTTTCACTGTAATAGACAAACTATTATAAAAGCATAAAGGATTTGAAAAACTGATGCAGCACAGGGAAGAAAGAGTACGTCTAAGGGTTAAATTGTATCTCTTTAACAGCTCTGGGCCTCTGTGGGATTACTGAATATCCCGTTTTCTGTTTTCATTCAGATAAGTAGGAAGATAAGAAATAAGACAAAGGAAAAGGGGGAAATAAGAGGCTGAGGATACATTTATGTTTCCTTACGCAAGGAGTGAGATTACCAGGTCACAGCAATTGTTGTTTTAGGGGCAATGTTCTTGCAGTCAAACCACTTCAAAAAGACCGTCCCATATGGAGCAGTACAATCCCATATAAGATCACTTGCAAACCACCTTCTAGAGAAGCTGGCCTCTCTACCCTCAGTACCTCCATCTTGTCTGGATTCATAACCCGCCCGTTTGCCTATGTTCACCCCAGGGCTGCTTCCAGACACCAGTTTAGGATTTCTACAGACTCCTTGAGATCAAAGGATGGAAACAAGAGGTAGAGTTGGACAGCATCTACCTATGATTACACTACCTTAAACTATTCCAGTTGACTTCTCCCAGCAGTTGTTGACAAGTTTAACAAGAGAATTTTGAGGCATCCTTGAGAGCCAATAGCATTGCCTTCCTAAAACATATAGCTCTACATGACTTTGTAGACTTTGTAGACATAATTCTTCAATCTGATATTTAAGAACCATTAGTTAATACTTAAAATGAACTCACATCTAATCTATGTCTGTATGCTGTCACAAATGAATTTCCTTTCCCTTGTATTTTGTTACCACAGAAAACCCCCATCTTGACACAAGTGTAAAGAATTAAATACATGAACCACATCAGCACCTACCTAAATATATTTTAATGAATTGGACTTTTATACACTAATAAATGAACTTGTTCCATTGGCACAGAACATTTTCAAAAATATGGCCTGTTCTTATTTTTGGATGAATTTCAGCCAATTTTTTCATGTACTTGAAAGCTTTCTTTTAGCTTTTCATTTACAATTTGTTTTCGTTTTCATTTTGTTTTAACACACATTTTAAATGCTTTTAAAATGATTTATTTTAATTTTTCCTTTGTAATTTCCTTAAGGAGAAAGATATCCTATTGTGAAAGCCCTGGAACTGAGGCCAGAAATTATGACAAGTGTTTATTTTTACTTTCAAAAACTTTGAAGAAAAACTGGAAGGTAACATACATAGAGACTTCTGGCATGAATTACATAAATACTGAAACATTCAATCACTTAAGGCTAAGTTTTGGTTTCCAACCCATTTTACTGCAGTATCTATTATTTACCCATATATTTTGAAGGCACATCTAGCACCATACCATTCACTTTAAATGGCTGATGAGGAATAGCATATATGAATTATTATTATCATTATTATTATTATTATTATTTGTATACCACCCAGTACCCATAGATCTCAGGGTTGAAAACAATGTAGCACTAGCAGTATATATTTGTTGTGCGGGCATAACATTGTTGGCAAGGGGAAACACAAGATTGGTGAGCAACAGAGTACACAACAAGAGTCAATGGTTGTGCAACCAGCTTCCACTAACACAACTGTTGCATTGGCTCCTGTAACAAGCTCATACCAACAGGATCCAACTCCTAGAGGCTGAGGTCCCTTCACACACACCCCAAAAAATATTTGAGGAGGCCAGGGGCACTTCAAGTTGATGGGCATTGCCATTCAAATGGTGTGTTGTGTGATGCATCATGTGATTGATTATGCAAGATGGAGCTGATCTGTCCCTCCCCCAATATTTCATTTGTTGGCACCCCTGCTTATACAGAAGTGATGTATCAGATACCCCCTGCTGTTGATCCACATTTTGAGATCTGAATTGCACCCCATGCTAAATATACTCCTATTAGCACCAGAAACAGGGACTGTCAATCATGGCAGAAGGGGTGACCTGAAAGCTGCTGATTTAAGAGGATATCTCATTGTTCTGTGCTGCTTTAAGGTGTATTTAGGTGTGTATTTATTTTTGATTTATTTGTGATACCTTTAAGATGCTGGAAGCCATTCTTTGAAACATGGAGTGGTATGTAAATTGTTCCAAATAAATAAATATTATGTGCATAGCTGCCAAGTTATCCCTTTTTTTAAGGGATTTTCCCTTATGCTGAATAGGCTTCCTCGCGAGAAAAGGGAAAACTTGGCAGCTATGATTATGTGCTTCTGCATTTAGCGATGAAAACCAAAGCAAATGTTTCAGAAGTGCTTCAGCTGTTTGACTGACTTTCATTCAGATCCATGAATAAGGGCATATTGCTTAAACCATTCACCTCTTGCATCATGCTTAAATTAATAATAATATTAATATATATATTTTTGTACTCCGCTCATCTGACCGAGTTGCCCCAGCCACTCTGGATGGTTTCCAACAGGGTATACAAAGGAGTCTGCAACGGGTGCACTGGGTCTCATTTGCATTTCACATTAGCACTCTATAGGCTACAAAACGCAGTGAGTATGAGGCAATGTCTGGCAGTGAGGTAGTAGTCATCATTCCTTCTGATTAATATCTGATTATTTTTTTATGCATGATCCCTGCAGAGCCTTCTGCTGCTGCACCTCCCAATCATGTTGCCGTCTATCACACCAAACCATGATGCAATTGTTCCAGGTTATTTCACCATTTCTGGAGATTGATTTTGTTTTCCCTGATGTTTCCAATGCCAGATTTCTGGTCTTAGTTACACCAGTGGATTTCCATCATCTCTTCTATTCATTGGGATGTAAAATATAACAGGTTCTTGACTTGATCCAGGCCAACTTAGCTGTTCTTGTTAACACGTTAGAGCCTGCCGCAGCTAGGGATGTTTCCAAAATCTGCATCCAAATTTCTCCTCGGCTTCTGGACCTCTGAGTTATCTGCTCTTCTTTCTGAAGTGGGATTGGTGCATTCAGAAGCCTCCATTGTTCTAAGTTTTGAAAAGATGCACGTTTTCTATAGAACACCGTGCACACACACTTTCCTGCAGCATTCATTTCCTCCGGTTTGTTTGTGCACACATGGGCTTCGACAGAATGTTATACAAAGCAATGATCCTGGCACGACTGTTCAGTTCTATTAAGATTCTCTCTGTTTTACCAATGAGCAGGAGATCATGTGTGCATCAATGGAACAACACACAAAAAGGAACCTCAATCATACCACACAATTTATTTGTTGCAAAGTTTAATCAATGTACACACACACACATCAGTAATGTAGAGTAATGGAGAAAGGAGCAAAGGAGCCTAAGAAAGCGACAGTTTCCTGCACATGTCTGGAACTTTTTAAGTTCTCTTCATTACACTGGAATTCAGGACATGTGGAACACAGCTCAGGTCTAACCCCAAGGAACAGTAACATCCAGTCGAACCTCAGTTCTCAAACAGCTCTGTTTTCTAACACCGAAAACCCTGAAGCAAATGCTCTGATTTTCTAACGTTTTTCGGAACTTGAACATCCAACGCGGCTTCCGTTTGAGTGCAAGAAGCTCTTGCAACCCATCGGAAGCTGCGCCTCAGTTGTCGAACGTTTCGGTAGTCAAACGGTCTTCTGGAATGGATTCCCCTCAAACCCCACCCCCCCCAAAAAAAACCAATCCTGGTAACAGTGATTTGTTAAGGGTGTTGGGAATTGTAACTATGTGAGGGGTAAACTACAGTTCCCAGATTTATTGGGGGGGGGATGCTGAGAGCCAGTGTGGTGTAGTAAGAGCAGTAGACGCGTAATCTGGGGAACCAGGTTCGCGTCTCCGCTCCACCACATGCAGCTGCTGGGTGACCTTGGGCTAGTCACACTTCTTTGAAGTCTCTCACCTCACAGAGTGTTTGTTGTGGGAGAGGAAGGGAAAGGAGAATGTTAGCCGCTTTGAGACTCCTTCGGGTGGTGATAAAGCAGGATATCAAATCCAAACTACTCCTCCTCCTCCTTTAAATGTATGGTGAGTGCACAGCCACAGTTACAACTGTAAGCAGCATCCTTAATAAAACCTAACTGAATGTATTGGTGGGGCATAATCAGTACCAAAACCGTTAAATTCTCTCCCGTTGGCTGGTGATCAGATCCTGTGATTTTGGCCTACTTACTGTGTTATATAACGAATGGATTTGGTTAGGCATTCCCCTCTGAGAACATGGCTATTTGTGATGCTTTGGCCCTACAGCTCTCCAACTTCCCCGATGCGACTGTGTGTTAATAATAATGGGTTATATTTAAGAACTCCATTGCTTTGCCACAAGAACCAAGCACTTGGGTTTAGTTTGGCCTGAAGCTAAACAGACTTTTGTACAGTTTAATCAAGCATTAGGCGCCAACAGAGTTGTATTCCTTTTGCAATATTTTGCAGAGGGCATATTACATCTGACAATTTTCATTATGACTAATGGGCAGCTTTTTCTTATTTAACATACAGATTTGCATGCATTAAATGTTCTTAGCCTGACAGATTAGAAAGGCATAGACTTAATCCAAATCTTCCTGAGCCCTTTGGCTTCCAGTGAAAAGCATTATAGCAAAACCCTTAGAAAAAGGCAAACTGCTAGGTTTCTGCTCCTGACACACTGCATTCAACACACTTCAAGCTGTGCGCCATTATTATAAGCCTGGCAAAACGTAAAGGGAGCCATATTGACCCATAAGGAAAAAATCCAAAATCCACATTACAAAAATAAAATGCTTTTTTATTAAAGGTCAAGCAAAATATCTCAAAATAGTGTTCAAGCTTTCAAGTTCCTGCTACTTTGCCTATTCTACCACATGCGGCCGGGGTGTGTGTGTAAGAAGGACCTGCTTTTGATTGAATCCTGGAATGTCCCATTTTGGGGTCCAATGCTGTGGCGCAAGTCAGTTGGCTCCTGCAAGAACTCAGAAGCAAAAAAACCTGAGTATCCTGATTTGAATCACCCAAGCGTTGGTGGGTATGAGGCGGTCAAATCAGGTTATTTCCAGTACGTGTCCATTTTGCATGTGTTCACAAGTCCGTTCCCCTCTTTCTCACATTAATCTGCAAATATAGTCTAAATCTGCACCAAAAAAATTGAATTAAATATTAATTTGAATACTTATTCTATCACCAAAAATTCTATTTCGAGAGTGACCGTGTGCATTTTTAAATGTGTTTTAGCCTAAAATACACATTTGAAAGAGAGAAAACCGTATTGCAAAATTCAAAGAATAGTGATGTAAGAAGCGTAATTATGTTCCGCTCTGCACATTAGTCCATGCTGTGCTGATTCGCAATGGAATTCACGGGACTTGAATCCATCAATTCAAGCATCAAGAGCAGGAGTTTCTGTCTTTCACCTTAGCAACTTTACCTTTGAGGTATGAAACAGGAGAGAGAAGAACGACAAGCAATACTTCCCAACAATTATCAGGATTTTTTTCCCTTCTGAACATGCAACTCTGAGACTGTGGATTAGCCATCTAGGGTTTCCATATTTCAAACAGTGAAAATCTGGACAGAGCATCTTTCTTTTTTTGCCAAAGTTGTTGATCTTATTTGTCAAAATTTGAATAGTTTTTTTTATGGAAAATCAACAAAAACGGCACTGCCAACATGGGCTGCCATATGTCTGGATTTTTCAGACATTTGGCCAATTCCCACCCGGACACTGCTGCCGACTGCAGTATTCCGGATATGTCAGGGAAATTCTGGATGTATGGCAAACCTAAGTCATCAGTCATTCCAATTAGAAAGGGATTTGATAGCCCCCATGGATTTCCAGGGAAATCTCTCTTATTTCTATCAGTCTGCTAGTAGAACCTAGTGCAGGATCATTCCCCATAAGAATAATACTTCACTGCCAAACCAGAAGCAGTGTGTGTGTATAGTCTGTTTCTCAGACCTTACATCTAATCTCTATGGGGATATATATCACTAGAAGCGAAGCAAGGAAGGCACCAGTGGGCCTTTTAAAAAAGTGATTATGTGCGTTCTGTGTTTTCATCTCATGCTCTATCACTAACAACAAACCAGCTCTGCACTTTTAAACTTCGGTAATAATGCATGAAACAGAAAGAATACAAGCAGAGTTTCAAAAGTATTGACGCCAAGGGTCCAAGAACAACATAAGCAAAGCCATTCTGAATGCTAAAGTGAAAAACAGCTACAAGGGTTGCGTGTGTGCCTGTGTATCCACCAGCAACATATTCCCTTATTGACAAAAGGGTACTTAAGAGATGAATTCAGCATCATGCTCTTATGATCGTTCCATCAGCAGAAAGAACAATTCCACCTTTCCTCCCTCCAAAGGTTCTCCAGACAACGGCCCTCGCCAATATCCAGGGACACACGAAGGGAGGGAAAGGGGGAAATCCCCTTTGCACAAGCAGAAGTCCTTGTGAAGGGCTTCTGCGGACAAAACTCGTGAGCTGAATCCCACCCTTAATATATATTGAGCGAATGCCCTGATTTGTTTTCACAAAATTTGTGGAGAAGTTAAAAGACATCTCTGTTATCTTGCATTTTCCACTGTAATTTCCTGTCACTTTTCTTACCACAAAAAGTCCAACTTCTACTTGAAGTATATTTGTTGCATAAAAGTGCCATTTAGTCAGAATTACTTATTGCATTGTACGCAATTTATTTGCATTGGGTATGAAGGGTTTCTCTCATTGCACATCTACCTGAATGTATGAGAGAGCCATACACAAGTGTGGCAGTGTACATGGACCTCTCATCAACATATACTTTTCTGTCAAAAACACATTCAACCTTCTATAACTCAGAAGTTAATACTGGGGTTGTTATAAACATTGTGCTGAATGTTTTCAATAATGATTTATTGTTTGAATAATTAAAACTTCTCTAAATGTAGTTTTTAACACAATCATTATTTATATTTGTGGTGAAGAAAACAATCAAATGCTATGGATTTCCAACAGCACAGGAGTTCTTGGGTTATTTTTTTTAAAGCAGTTTTAAAGTCATTGTTTCTACATCTGTTATTCATATAAGCTGGTAGGTACGGGAAAGAAATTTGGTTCAGTTCACATTTAAAGACATGTCTACCAAATTTGTATTTCCTGAAACAATACGCTAACTGAAACACCGCCATCCTTCAAAATGCACACATTTCCAAAATTTGCAATGCAGTTCTCCCATCAAGTAATATATACACAAATGCATATGCTAGGTTAAGCATGCATAAAATGAAAATATTAGTGAATATAACATGTGTGATCATCTGATGCCCTTCTTCGTGTGCCTCTTCCACGAGAGATCTGGAGGGTGGCAACCAGAGAACGGGCCTTTTCTGTGGTGGCTCCCCCTTTGTAGAATGCTCTCCCCAGGGAGGCTCACCTGACACCTTCATTACATATATTTAGGAGCCAGACTAAAATGTTTTTCTATAACCAGGCCTTTGGCTGATTAACATTTTTATGTTTAGGGAGCCAGTGTGGTGTAGTGGTTAAGAGCGGTAGACTCGTAATCTGGGGGACCAGTTTTGAGTCTCCGCTCCTCCACATGCAGCTGCTGGATGACCTTGGGCTAGTCACACTTCTTTGAAGTCTCTCAGCCCCACTCACCTCACAGAGTGTTTGTTGTGGGGGAGGAAGGGAAAGGAAATTGTTAGCCGCTTTGAGACTCCTTTGGGTAGTGATAAAGCGGGATATCAAATCCAAATTCTTCTTCTACTTCTTCTTATGTCCTTTTAACTGTGTTTGTGGAAGTGGGAGGTTATTGGTTGGTTGGTTTTTTATTGTGTATTTTGTGTTCTCGTTTTGTATTTTTATGTTGTGACCCACCCTGTGATCTTCAGGTGCAAGGCAGTATACTACTACTAGTAATAATAATAATAATAATAATAATAATAATAATAATAATGTGTATACGAGGAAAAAATGCATACAAAAATGGGTATATCAGGATAAATGTTCACTCATATATTGAACTTTCAAAAGGACCTTTTAATTTCTTAAAAAAGAAGAACAGATTTCACAAGCTGATGTGGAAATGTGGAGAACTGAACTTAAGTTTGGGAGGAAATGAGAAGCTAAGAGAACTAACATTGGCAAATTCATCCATCCCCATAAGATAACCATCTTGCAGTGAAGTGAACACAAGATGTGGGCTAGGCTGTCAGGAGCTGCACTGCCATGGACATCTTGCCAGGGCTATCAGCTTGGGTTGCCCATGTCCTCACATCATATGCTTATTAATCCGTATTCTTGAATATATAGGCGTACAGTAGAGCATACTTCCTGGTCTAATCCTTAATAGAAGGAGTGTCTGATTTCTCCATTCTGCCTGTCATGGAAAAGGAACACCCCCTAGTTCAGTGGCACCCACATGAAACAACGGAACCCCGTGTGATTCAGTGGCATTTCATCACACCTGTAGGCCTAAATGCATGGGGTGGAAGCTACTGGTAGCACTTCACATGGTCAATTGTGCCGTTCACTCAGACCATTGCTCATGCTCCAAGGCTTTCAGAGCACCACACTTGCATAGCTAATGACTTCCTCATCACACTGAAAGCCTGTGTGCTTTGATGGCTTCAGGCCATACAAGACCTTACCACACAGAGAGTAAGAGAGAGAGTCCACTCTGCTCTATAAGGGCTCTATAAAGAATAAAGATCATCCAGCAGTCATAGAGTCATAAAACTGTAGAGTTGGAAGAGATCCCAAGGGTCATCTAGTCCAGCCACCTGGAATTCAGGAATCTCAGCAAAAGCATCCATGACAGATGGCCATCCAACCTCTGCTTAAAAATCTCCAATGAAGGAGAATCCACAACCTCCCAAGGGAGACCGTTCCACTGTTGAAGAGCTCTTACAGTAAGAAAGATTTTTCTGATGTTTAGTCAGAATCTCCTTTCTTGTAATTTGAAGCCGTTGGTTCGGATCCTACCTTCCAGAGCAGGAGAAAACAAGCCGGCTCTTTATTCCGTGTGACAGCCCTTCAGATATTTGAAGATGACTATCCTATCTCCTCATCTCCTTTTTTCCATGCTAAACATACCCAGCCCCTTCAACCTTCCCTCATAAGTCTTGGTTTCCAGACCCTTGATCTGCACGTGTTCCAGTTTGTCAATATCCTTCTTAAATTGTGGCTCCTAGCCTTGCCTATCACTATTCTTAAGATCGTTGGGCTCCCTGAAAGTCAGGCATAGCTGCCAAGTTATCCCTTTTTTACAGGGATTTTCCCTTATGCTGAATAGGCTTCCTCGCAAGAAAAGCGAAAACTTGGCAGCTATGCCTGACTTCCAAGTTATACAGAACACTTCTTCTCATTTCTTCTCTTTGTGTGCTATTTGGCAAAAATGTGACGGCAAAACTGAGGAAAATATGAGGCTTATTAAAATAGCCCTGATAATTCATTTATTTTTAAAATGCTATAGGCAGGAGAATGAGGAGTGGAAGGGTGGATTGTACAAATATGTCGGCCCAGCCCGAGCTGCTAAATAATATCATCAGCATCTCTAGACACCTTTGTGGAATATTGGTAACAGCTGGCAATTGATTTAAAGAGATCTAATGGATTGTTCCTTCAGTGGAGACCTGGAGACGAGGTTAAAGATTTGCTCCCAGCAAAACACGTGCAAAGCAAATTATATCCACGGAATGCTGATACACATTTCTGTGCCAAAGACCCAGTTGCCCAGATTCAGTCAGGCAAGCCATTCTTAAAGACAAAAGCGTACCTCAAATGACCTTATACAAGTACATAACATCAATGTTTTCTCAATCAGAAGAGTGTTGTATTTAACTATAAATAAATTCCAGAACCGCCTATCATAAATCACTCCGGGTTATTAGTGGAAGATTCTGCTTTATTCATATGGGGCAATCTAACTGGAGCATCCGAGATAAATTTTAAACTGCAAAAGTTTTGCCTTAGCAACTTTTTCGTATCTTAGATATATCTATATATTTCAGTTGGCTATTTCCAACTGAAAGCAAAAGACCACTGCTGGAAAATATATATACAGATATCAAAATTCACAAAATTCCCATGAAAACAAGAAAGGAAGTCTTCTTCTAACTAGAAAGGGAATGTGGAAAAGACATTAGATATTGTCACAATCTGAACAGACGCCCAATATCTTTACCATGGGATTAATGTGGAAAAAACCACTGACATCACGGTTAAAAAAATAGCATCTATAAGAGCAGTTTGGCATTTTGTTTCAGTTCCCTCACAATGTGAAGCTTTAGGTACCCAAGTTAAACACAGAAGTGGAAAATACACATTAGAAACCCAGCCAGATGGGCAGAGTAGAAATATATTATTATTATTATTATTATTATTATTATTATTATTATTATTATGGCGCCCCTTAAAGTTGCTGGTCCATGTTTGCATAAGTTTGTTCGCAAGAGGGGAAAATCAACCATACCTGAGAAATGTATAATACAAAATCAAAGTGTTCCCTGCCCCTTGCCTCCAAGCTAGTAGCCCCCCATAGGAAGGTAATTGTGCTATTATGTTGGCTGCCATTTGGACCCGCTGGGCTGCACACACCATATCACTAGGCTCAGAACTGATCGACTGCATAGATATCTATCTAGCTCTGCATCAATATATAATTTTGAGCTGCCTTGAAAAGTGTATGGATGCCATCCTGGGACACTTGTAGAGCTTTCTGAACTACTTGGTTCATCTGCTGTTATTTCATCTGCCAACGGAAGAATATTTTTTTTAAGAAAAGAACCCTACGCCTGAGTCAAAACTGTCATTCATCAGAGACTTGGTACGGTAGTGGCTGAGTCTTTTCTATCAGGCCCCTGATTATCTGCCCCTGCCCCTGTTATCACTGTCGTTTTAACTTAGAGGCAACTTTGAAAGTTGGCCCAAATATGCATCTAAGCTAGGATATGCAAATTTGTATTGCACCCCTAGTTTGTTAAGGATCTAGCAAGGCCTCTGGCATCTACTTTCAATAAATAGCCCCTTCCAAAACTAGGATCTGTAGTTTTTACCCCCCTCCAAAAATAAATAAAGCCAACTTTCAGTTTCAATTCAAATCACTGAATTTTCAATGAATGTAAGACACACTGATCTAATTGCAGGAGAGAATTGTAGGGTGGGGACTTGCCTAACTCACAGAGGCCTACAGCATCAGATATGAAGAACACCCATCTCCCCAACTTCTACAGAAGCTGATCCGATGGTCCTTTCCTTTGTCAGAAGAAGATGACTCTCCATTCCCTTTTCTGTCAGATTCAATCTCCTTCTGCCCTTGGCGAAAATTTAGAGCTCAAGAAAAGCAGGCATGTGAAACGCATCAGTCTGAGACATCATATCCACATCATACACTCAAAGCTCATTTAAATCACATGGCTTCCACCAAAGAGTCTTGGGAATTGTTTTTATTATTTATTTATTTATTTATTTATTTATACCCTGTCCATCTGACTACAGTTCATCCTTCACAGAGCTACAGTTCCCAGCACCCTTAACACAGATCCTTGGATTCGTTGGTGGAAACCATGTGCATTGCCTTTATGGTGTCATCATGACCAGTGGCATAGGAAACCGCTCGGGCACCTGGAGCGGCAAACCTGATGTGCACCCGGGGGCAGGGCGTCGCTATGTAGAACGCATGCGCAGCGTCGCTACGTACGACGCATGTGTCGCTACGTAGGGGGTTGCCGCCGGCACTCCAGCGCCGTGATCCTCTGCTTGTAGCTGCAGCTGTGAGCAGAGGATCCCAGCACTATCTGTATGGCGCTGGGGCAGCTGCCGCCAGCAAGCCGCAGAGCAAGGTTTTTTACTGGGCAGCTCAGCTTGCTCGCTCACCTGCTTGGCGCGCGCTTTGCTTCTTCATGCTTGGGCGGAGGCAAGGGGCGGGCCAGGGAGGGGCATCAGCAGCCGCCCTCCCTGGCCTGCCCATCGCCTCCCCTAGAGCAGGAACAAGCAAAGCGCGCGCCGGCCGAGCAAGTGAGTAAGCAGCCAGCTGCCAAGCGAGGCTTTTTACCAAGCGGCGGGGCTCGGCTTGGGAGTCACAGGGACGCCAAGTGTCACCCCCCCTCCAGGGTGGCACCCGGGGCAGACCGCCCCAAATGCACCCCCATGGCTACGCCCCTGATCATGACCATAGATCACATACGTTATTTTATTTCCCTATTTGTATACCTCCTTTCTGCATTACTATACTCAAAGTCATTTACACTGCATAGAAATAACAACATAAACACCCACCCACCCATTACAAATCCTATAACAATTTAAAATATAACTAAAAAATAAACAACTAAATTCAAGAATCCATTTCCTGTTGGGTATTATGAGATAATACCCTTCAGATTTTTAAAACAAACCTGGTAGGGAAGAAAAACAGATTCATTCATTGTTTATAAGTTTTCTTGAAAAGGAGGGGTAAGTATATTTTCTCAGGCAGCAATCCTAGAGACTTGTCTTACATAGGAGTAGGCGTCACAGAATGCTTCACTGGGACTTATTTCTGAGTAAACATGCATAGGATGGCACTGTCAGAGTTAAATATTCCAGATGTTCTCTGGAAAATTTATTCAGTTACTCTACATTATTTCTGGAATGTATTAATGTGTTGGGGCGGAGTGATATGCGCATGTAGAACCACACACAAATGTCTCCATTCCTGAATTAGATCCATTTCCGCTGTTTGTATTTTCAGTGCACTTTTTATACTTTATTGTTGTTGTTGATATTTTAAGGCGTGCATAACTAGTTTTTATACTTTGCGAGCAACTTTGATAGTTTGCGATTCAGCACTGTATAATTAATAAAGGATAATAATAAAACTTTTTTTAAAAGGAACAATAATAAAGAAACACCACACATTTCTGGTTGTTCTGCAAAAACTGGACCCATGTCGGTAAAATAGACCATCCACTAACCGGTATATTTCTTAAGGAAATAATAAAGCTTCTCTATAAAGACAGCATTTGTACAATTAGAAAAAAAATGCCCAAAAAAGAAAAGAAAAGAAAAGAAATATTAAGGTACCTGAGCAAAGTTTTCTTGCAGCTATAAAGAAACACAGGATTTCCCTAACCCTGTACCATGTCTATGAGTACTATTCATTTTTGCATCTGCCACAATAGAAAGTGTTTATGGCCTTAAGGTGCAAAATCACACACAATAGATCTCTCTTTGTTAGTGTTAGATTTCTTTTCCAAACCTATCTTCATTAAATCACTCACCCTTGCTCAGTTTTAAATCTCTGGATTTCCAATCACCCTGGTCTCTTGTTCTTGGCATGACAAGCTCTGTGGGTCTCCACACGTGCAAGGCTTCCATCCAGGAGCCCTCCTTGCTGCTAGCTTTTCATTTGAATCAATGGAGTAAACCAGATAAGTTCTTTAAAGGATTTACAGAGAAATGCAATGACTCACAATCCAGTCGCATGCTGTAACGTTTACCACCTCTTTTGTCTCTCTCTCTGCCATAGCTGCCAAGTTATCCCTTTTTTACAGGGATTTTCCCTTATGCTGAATAGGCTTCCTCGCGAGAAAAGGGAAAACTTGGCAGCTATGCTCTCTGCTCCCCTCCTTTGGAAAGAACTCCTTCCATTGTGCCAATTGCATTGAGGAGATTTTGTTAAAAGGTTGCCGGCCCTTTAAACACGGTTGACATTGGAGGGGATTATTTAACTGTCTGTCTAAATGGCATTTTAGCTCACCCCTTTCTAAACCATGCAACATTTGACCCAGAGGTTTCCCAAATTGGGTTTCCCAAACCAGTTGTAAATACAGGCACACAGGGCGGACGGGGAAAATATATATTTATTGCTTTTGAACAGATTCCGCATATAGGACAACTGGGTGAATAAAGGAAACATCGTTAGTCCGCATTTATGGTTACCTGAAAACAGCTGCGTTCTACTGAGATGTTTCTTTTTGCAGATCCTGATTTAGAGGCTCTACCTGGGAAAATTGCAGCAGATGTCTTTGCTTTCTCATTTTCATCTGGGTAAGGCTTTCTGTATTCTTTTCAATGTTCCATTCATCACATCTCTCCCTAGTTCCTGACATCTGCTGTTCTTTCCCTTTGCCAGTTCTTGGAGAGTTAATTTGAAATGGCACTATCTTCCCACCGTGAATATAATCAATGGGCAATCCAAGCTAGAAGCAGAATGTGTCCAGTGCTGACTTGACTCCCTTCGCTCTCAAAGATGAGACAAAAGTATTTCTAAGCAGAACATGTATGTTACTCCACACAAGTGGGAAGGGTTGTTGTCAAAGGATATGCTAACTTAAGGATTCACCTGGGTCAGAATTGTTTGCACGATTTCCCCTTTCAATCATTTGGAAGTAAAAATAAACACTAGAAGCATATTTCTGCTCTCCTCCAAGAACCCAAAATGTGATCCATTCCTCTGCAAAATTAAGCATCTGCAACACTTTGAATGATGGGTGCTTGTCAACTTGCTACTGCTGACACCACCACTGTTTCTTTGCCTTTGAGGACAATAACCTTCCAGCTTACTACAGGCTGGTTGGGCCTGTTCTTCGGGATTAACGATTTCACTGTCAGGGACCAGGAGTCAGATTCATCTTCATCAGAGATATCCCACAGCATGACGCCCAGTGAGCTGTGGTACAGTCTTCCAGTACCACTTTTTGGGATGTTCCCATAGGCAGGAGACATGCAACCATAGCACAGTGCTTTGCAGTCCCAACCCACAGAGCAGGATGCCATGGGCAGCATGGGCAAAACCTGCAAAGAAATAAAGAAGAACTAATATGGTCACACTCCTACCATCCCTTTCCAGATAAAGATTGTCCGTAAGTATGACCAAGGCTAATTCAGACCTCAAACCAGGTCTGAACCCAGATTGGAATGGTCCCAGATGATCCATTTCCTCCAAGAATGACTACAGTTGAACAGCCGCCACCACCCTGTTCAACTGTAGCGAGAAGCGTGCACATTTTGTCCCATCCCACCCCCCTCAATTGGGTATTTTCTGCCCTAGGTCTATTTTTGGCAAATCTCTGGGCCTGGAGCTTCAATCTCAAGCCTTGAAACAACTGCTTTCACCACAAGGAAGTACTTCATCCAATTATCATATAAGTTGCTGGCAGGCTGTAAACAACCGGGGATTCAAGCCTCTATAGTTCAAGCGAAATTGTAACTAGATATTTCATAAGTAACAGTATTTGGACAACTTTAAAAGGCCGTTTTGAAATTTGGGGAGAATTAGGCTTTAATATGTGATTGCAGAGTGGAAGAGGCTGATCAGAGACATTATTGGCCATTTCCCACTATAGTCCAATCATGTTTGGAGCGGAAACGAAAATAGGTTGATGATTGCAGTGCTATTGTTCAAGGCAATGTTTTTATAGCTGCAAAATATATGGAGCAAACTGTTTCTCTTGAATTCCATGACCACATTTAGAGACTAATTAACTACTGCTCTACACAAGTTCTTAAGTTTCTCGTTTTTATGATGGCTCTTTTTTTGGTGGGGGGTGAAGTTGCAGAGATGTGGATCAAATGTCTGTAAATGCAGAACTCAATATTCTCAAGAGACATAATTATATTTTATGAAGGGTTTTGCCTCCTGTAAAATGGAAGATCTCACACGCATTGTCAAGGCACAGTGTGTTCTGCAACAAAGAGGGAAGCATGAAGTGGAACTGCAAACCTGTTTGTGAATGTGTTGTTTTTGTGGATGCAAAAACCACACCAAGACTCACCAAATGCTGAAGCTAAGGGAATTCTTGGATCAAATAATAAAATCTCTAAAATAGGGATTTTATATGAGGGAAACAGCAATCCCTTGGCCAGCAGATAACAGCTCTTGTGGGTGCCACAATTACTTAAAGTTTTTGACATGAGTTTTACATTATTTTATTAAATTACCAATAAGACTATTATTAGAATGCCACTAAATGCATTGCTTGCAGTGCTATGGCCTGAGTAACTCCACTTTGTGACAAATTTCCCCCCATAAACTACTTATCCAGTTGTGATGTTCAAAATACTGCAATCGGATATATGTTTAAAAGAGATAATGCTCATGGAATAACTCTGTGTCCCAGCATAATGATTTCCTTCTGCCAGTTTAATGCTGAGAGGTAGATTTTGCACAGCTAGCTTAATTTTTTTTATTTCTTATTTTACCAGAGAGCTGCTTGTGGACGCCGTGTGGCTTTGCTAAGCATTTGCAGTATTCCATTTCTCATTGCTATAACTAGTCATTTCTACATTCAAAGCAGATTCTTTGCTTTCACCCTCG